>NW_019416680.1:167204-176902 GCF_000390285.2 Anoplophora glabripennis | reverse complement strand
TTTTTTTTCCTTTTTCCCTAAAGGCCTTTCCACATATCTTTGAACTTGTCCTTTTACTCTTATAATTCACTTCACTTCACTTTCTCTTATTCACTCATATACCTTATTCTACTATCTTTACATTCAATTTTATCTTATACTTCAAAATAATATTTTATTTACATATTTTATTTGCCCTTTCTAATAGCTACAGAATCCTTGTGTATTCTAGTTTAAGTTTGACATTTTTCTGACATATATTTGAATTCATCTACAACTTGTCTTTCAATTTTAATATCATTTATTACCTCTAATTTTAACTTGTTTTCTATCTATTTATTAACATAATAATCAACTCAATCATAACTTATACAATAATCATTCCAACCTTTGATTTTGTCACTTTGTCTTTTACCTAACGATTTTAAATTTAAATATTACTTTTATCCCATTAATCTGGTTTCATTTCAATATATATCTAAAATAAGTAGAGTGGAGTATGATTTACATGACTTAAAGTAACATCCGAGCTCAGTTTTGATTAAGAAATGAGTGAAGAAGTTTGAAGAGATGAGATCGACAACAAATTTAAAGCAAATCGGAGGCCCGCAGAATTAATGAAGTGAGTAGAACGTACAGCAAGCAGCAAGTTTCCGTTTCAGATCAAGCGATCCAGATTTATCGACGCGCAAAGGTTTGGCTGAATTAGAAATACCACGCACATCCTTACGCCGTATTTGAAATCACATCCATACAAGATCCAATTAGTACAGGAATTGAAACCTAATGATTTAAGTTTACGCAACTCGTTTGCCGAAGTTATCTTGGATCGCTTCAATAACATTGATAACATCTTGTTTTCCGACGAAGCCTACTTCCACCTTAACAGATACGTTAATAAACAGTAAGATATTGGAACAGCCAAAATTCCAAAACCAAACATCAAAGGCTTCTTCATTCTCCTAAGGTAACGGTTTGGACGGAAATTTCAGCTTGAGGATCATTTCTTCGAAGATTCTCGCGGCCGTACCGACACTGTGAACTCTACTGAGTATGTGAGAATATTACGGGAGTTTCTTGCACCACAATTACAGGAATTCGCTGGGTACAATCGGAACATGTGGTTGCAGCAAGACGGAGTCACTTGCCACACCCCTAACGAGTATCTGCCGATAGTGTCTCGGCAAAGCTGATATCCAGGAGAGGGGACATCCTGTGGCCACCCAGGAGATCCAATTCGATGCCAGCAGATTCTTTTTATGGGGATATTTGAAGAATCGCGTACACCCGTAAAACAACGACACTGCTTATGTTAAAAGCAAACATTATAGAAGAGATGACTGCTATATCATGGTTTCTTTGCTGAGGAGTCTTCGAAAATTTCTGTGCTCGTTTAGAAGAATGTCGAAATCGAGATGACGGTCATTTAGAGGACATTATTTTTAAAAAACAAATTCCCGTTTATTATTATTTTTTAATAACTAAATTTTGAAATAAGGCGTATAGTTTTATTGTTATTAAATATTTAAAACTGAACAAATTCATGGCCCACCCTGTATCTAGAAATTTTTAAAGGTTATCGTAGGACTATACGTTGTCAACAACAAGTCCAAATTGTGCCGAAGATTTTAGTCAGATTAGTATCTGATCGATAGTCGATATTAGCGTAGATCAATAACATTCAGCTCTTTAGAATTCCATCACAAATTGGAGGTTGCCATAGAAAAAATGATAATTACCTCACATCTCAAAAACGATGTAACATTAAATTTAACAAAAGGACTAATAAAATATAAAAATGGGTAAAACTGATTGCGTGCTTTTCGCAGATGATACAACGTTACTTGCTAGAGGAGAACAGAATCTGCTTGAAGGCTTTGAAAAAGCAAAAGTGGTTTAATGCGAATAAATTAAAATTAAATGAAAATAAAACCAAGAATATAATATTCAGCTTGATTGGCGGGTGGAAAAATTCGAACCTGTACGTCTTCTTGGAGTCGTACTTGATAGTGGTCTGACTTGGTCAGCGCAAGTTGACACTCTATGTGCAAAGCTTTCATCTCTGATTTTTATCAATTGAGATCCTGCTTGGATAATATTGCCATCAGTGGCGGCCCGTGGGTTTGAATACAGGGGGGGGGGCACATTTTGAAAAGAGGACGTACATCATAAGAGCTGCGGGGGTGTGGGCAGGCGAAAAATTTTAAGGAATTTGAAGGTCATTGTGTTTTGCAAGTATCCCAAAATGAATACTGTCAGTGTGTACAGTAGCTACTTAGATACAATGCGAGAAATAAAATTCCAATGTGTGGGGGCTGAAGTGGATAATCGATCAACCAACACAGTTAGGATATAATTATGTAGATTACTGTAATAGTTCATTCTGTATAGTTTTTGAAGTTCCTTTAAAAACATGGGCATCACTAAGATGTTTATCTAAAACGGGATCAATTTTTGCACTATAGTCTATCAGTTCTAAAAATACCCCTTTGTTTACCGAGTCACTTTTTTTATTATGTCCACGAAGAGAAAGGTTACATGTACCACATAGTTTTAAGATATTTAAAATTTTTGAAAGAAGCAATCGATTTTTCTTAACTGTTTCGTTATGACTATTTACTATTTATTTGTTCTGCATAAGCACTATTTAAACAAGAAGCAATATTTACTCTTCCTAAAAGTAAAAAACTCACCAACTTATTTTTGTGTTTAGGAGAATTTTCATGTTTCTTAATTTTAATTTCTAAATGTTTCAAGTCAGAAACTCCAGTTTTCGTCCAGTTTTCTTCGCCTCCTCCAAACAATAAACATACAAAACAAAAAAATCTATTTGTTTGGTCACAACCACACAACCACAGGGTCTTATCATAAATGTTTTTATCAAATTTGCGAAAGCCGGCCCACTTTTTGCACTCTTTCTGCACCTCAACTAAATTCAACACTGGCGTTGGACGTCCGTTATTTTTCAATTCGACTTTTTCCTCTAAACTTAAATTACTAATAACAAGTTTTTTTATTTCACAAACCCTCATTTTAAACTTAAACTTATAAAATATAATGTCTTAAAAAGCGCCAAAGCAAAAACAAAACACATATAACCACACTTCAGTGATACGGGTTACTGCCTCATGGAGTCCCAAAACAAAGCGCGCGAGCCTATCGTCGCCTATCCCCTCCACGTGCCAATTTGTCCAATCATATGTAAAAATATGCTTGCACGATGGACTCAGATTTCACGGTCCGCGATGGAGTGGGGATTGCGCGCGCGGTTAAACATAACTCTTTGGTACGATCATAGATGGCAGATGGCATTAATCTGAGCTACGTTCACGGAGTACATGCACTTTATGCAACCAACCTAACATCCAAGAGATATTGAATGCATGCTATTTAGATTTCTTATTGATTTAAATAAATACATTATTTTAAGTTTATAGTTTGAAAATATCTGGGGGGGGGGGGGGCGGAGTCCCAGAGTCCTCCTTCACGAGCCGCCACTGATTGCCATGCAATGGTCCACACTTTGACATCATATGCTATTGTCCTTTGGGAAAATTCATCTAAATCGTACAAAGTTTTTCACTTGCAAAAAACTACTATTAGGATCATAGACTCAGAACCATTTGATACTCATTGTAAATCTTTGTTTAAAAGTATGGGATCCTACCTTTGCCATGTTTGTATTTTTTTGAAAATTTGTTATTAATACACAAAAATCTACATAATTTAACTGTACATTCAGATATAGACGTATGTACTCGACTCCGAGAAGATCTCATACCATCATTTTCAAGACTGAGAATGGCTCAGACTAACAAAATTGACGTTAGTTTTGTATAACAAATTCATTTTTATAAATTAGCAAATTTTTTTTTAATAGAAAAGGCTTTTTATAGTGTAAATGAATATCTTGAGGATAAACCGTCTATATAGATGTTTATGAAGACAATAATGAGAAATATTTGTGTTTTTAATACTTTGTTATTAATTTTTTATTCGACAATTTTTAATTCTGTTGTATTTTAAACCAAATTTGTATTTTACAGTGCTGTGTATTTTAAATTTTCCTTATGATAAAAATATATTCTGTATTTTTAACCTATTTACCTTTATCATCTCTTGTAAATTATGGCATAAATGTGCTGTAAGTATATAGGGAGCCCCATAAGCACATGATCAAAAAAGTACCTACTGTGATATTCTTTGGCTCAAAAGAAGACGATCTGACCTAACATTCATTAAGAAAAAATGTCTGGCTCTTCTGCTATTGCTCCTCTGCTCTTGAAAAAAAAATGTTTTTTCTAATATCTGTAGAATGTTACTATAGATTTTAATGAAACTTACTGTGGACATGTTCCTAAGTAAGACTCATATTTTGATGAAGCAACCGCGTCCATCTACCTTGCGCTAGTGGTAAATTCTTGAGTGTCTTGGTACAAGATTTACCAGAACTTTTTATTTGGTAGCTGGAATCAATTCATTTCTATTTTATTGATGCATCAGTCCTCCTTCGAGATTTTCATGCTCTTAGTAGAATCTTGTAGCATTCATAGTTTTTACGCACAAAAATCTTTTCAATTTTAGACAATTATTATCACTACTACTCAAGTACAACTACTCACTACAATCACTACTATCGTAGTAAGCGACGATATCAGTTTATAATAAATGAATTCTCAAACTTTTGACTAGGCGGACGTAATAGGGAATGATCCAGAAATGTTGAGAAATGCTCAATTCAATTTCAATCGAAGGATCCAGCTATGCATCCAGGAAAATGGCGGGTATATCGAACATTTCTTGTAATTCCATCGTCATCGTAATTGTGACCATTTTATTTTCAATATTGATATCCTAGGTAAAAAAATTGGCATAATTATTATTAGAGAAAGCCGCTTCTTGTGAAAGGGCAGATTTACTGCGATACGTCTAAAATTGTCGCAACGAAACAGAAAACATTTTTTTGCGTAAAACTATGAATTGTACAAAATTTTACCAAGAGCACGAAAATCTCGAAAAAGGGCTGATGCATCAATAAAAAAATTCTGGTGATTCTTGTACCAAGACACTTAGGAATTTAACTTGCCCAAGGCAAATGGACGCGGTTGCTTCACCAAAACATGAGTCTTACTTAGGAACAAGTCCACAGCAAGTTTCATTAAAATCCATAGCAACATTCTCCAGATATTACAAAAAACATAATGTTTTTCAAGAACTTTGACAGTCAGTAGCAGAGGGGCCAGACATTTTTTTTAAATGGTTAAGTCAGATCGTCTTCTTTTGAGCCAAAGAATATCGCAGTACCTTTTAGATCATGTGCTTATGGGACACCCTGTATATTGCCAATAAAGGTCTATCTATCTAATAATATCCTCTCACTAAATAAATTCCCATTTGTCGTTGTGTTTTTGCGAAAATTTTGTCACTTCTCCAATCCTTCATTTTTGTTACACAGTGTTATCTGGAATAAATTTATAATCTACACTTAAATCAACATGTAGAATTCTTTTAAATAAATTCCTTCCTGTTTGAAAATCCGAGAATAGAAGTGATATAATTGTAAATTAAAAGAGGGTGGATTGGAACCCTGCCAGATAGTTTAAAGCAGAACATTATTTTTTATGGAGGGTATTCCGGAAGATTTACATCTGCATTATCATTTAGATTATAATACCGACATAAAAACTGGGAGCAATGAAAAACAACACTTTTAAGCAGAAATTAAGTAGGTGGAACCAATTGCAATTGGATTGCAATCTAAATCTTTGTTCAATTAATGGGAAGGGAATATTCACGGACATTAATTTGGTCATATGTGGCATGTTGTTTAAATTTAAAAATATGAATCATGTATATATTATTTTTTAAATTATATAGATGTTATTATTAATAATAAAAATCTGTGTTAAAAAAAATAAAAAAAAATTGAAAGACACCTAATATTCATTTTCTTTTCTAATAATTATGCGACAAAAATTTATAAATTGGTGAAAATAAGAAAATGGTGGATAGTCGTCCTAAAACTATCTTACTGTTGCTGTGAGTTCAATAATATCGTAAGTAATATCCAAATCCCTAGGTTTAAAGTATGAAAATTTTTGACAATATCACCAAAAATATTATTTTTATATACTGTTGTCTTTTAAAGGAATAAATCTCCCTTAGTAACCGTTTTTGGAGAAAGTTGATATGAAAAAGTATCCTTATTTCCTGGAAAAAACATTGGGAGACAATTCAGAGCCACCCAGTAGATTCAAAGTATGAACAGTTAGTGATAACTTCGCCTAATTTACAAGCTTTACCAATATCTTGGAATCAAAATAAAATATTTTAACAAAATTTATATCCAAAGTTGCATCGTTTAGTGGCTAGAGGACATTAAGGTTAACAAAAAAATATTTTTTTTACAAATACTTTAAAACACTTTGTCTGATTTAAATGAATATTAGTATACTACATAGTACTAACTTCTGTCACTTTTTGACACAGTAACAGGCCCAAGTTTTATATAAGTTTTTCCTCTCTTTTCAATTTTTCATATTTTTAATCATTTTGCATAATTAATTATTGTATTGGTCTCACTACTGCATTTTCGATAAAATTTCGAGTTAATTGCAAGAAAAATTGATTTATTTCAACTGTTTCTTCGAAATGAATTTTTGAAGCTTTTAAGGAAACATACAACTTTTATAGGAAGCTTTTCCTAAAGTTAAAAATAAAAATGAATCATTTTCGGTGGGAAATTCTGTACACTCTTTCTTGCAAAATTAATTCTCAATAATGAAAAAGAAATTACAATAGGTCAAGCCAATAATGTGTTAATAGATTTCGAACAAAAACATTGACAGTACAATTTTTCAAAAACGCACCTAAAATATTATAAGAACCTTAGAACTTCCAATTTTGAAGAAGTTATAGCGTTCAAATACGAATAGATTAATAAATAAAACTATTTGCGCTTAATTCAATTAATTTCTTGTTATGATAATGGTCTGCGCTACTATACATCAGGAAATTCTGTATGCATTTGTACAGGACGTTCCTTTAGAAAAATATCATCTTGATGAACTAGTAAAAGGAACCATGGGTCGTTTTTTTGTTCAGCATATTAATCAGTAAAAAAATTACTATTTCGATAGTGATTTCTAATGATGAAGTTGACAGTAGTGTCGATGATACCTAAGACGTTGGATATACCACAACTTAAATTGATACTCACCTTTCTTTTCGAGCGTATCGCGTCTAACTGTCTTTGTGTCATTTCTCCTATTGAACTAGATCCCCAAAGAACTCTTCCCATTGTGGTATAACATACTGACATTAGAATCATCGGAACAATATATGTTATAAAGAGAAACAACGTCTGATACCTGAAAAAAGAAATTCATGTTATATTTACTTCATCATATTTATAATTCATATTTATTTGCACAAATTAAATTAGTCTAAAAACTACTGTATTTTTCCTATGTACCTACATAGTTACTTGTAGTTCTTAAGATTATTTGGAAATTAAGTTAATTTGCTAAAGTGTCATTATCATTTTTTATTTGATAAAAAACAAAGGAAGGTAGAATGTTGTGTACATAATCCTGCATATACGAAGTCTGTTCAGAAAATAACCGAACTTTATTTTTTTTAAGCTTTGTTATTAATTTTATACATTTTATGTTTGTTTCCTTCAAAGTTATTCACACACTTTTCGCAGCGGTGTTTCCATTGCGCGAAACAGTCTTGGATACCTAACTTAATTTGAAATATCCTTTAGTGACGATTTGCTTTGAGACGTCAAATGATTCAAATATTAATGACGATTAATAATCTGAAAACGGCGACCTTTCAACACTGGTTTTAATTTCGGAAATAAGAAAAAATCGCAAAAAGCCAGGTCTGGCTAGTAAGGGGGGTGATGGAGGACAGTAATCTGATTTTTGGTACATAACTTACAAATTGTCAAAGTCGAGTGTTGGGGTGCATTGTCATGGTGCAAGAACCATGAGCTGTCTCACCACAACTTTAGTCTATTTTTGCGGATTTTTTCACGTAACCCTTGTAAAACGGCTTCATGGTACACATGGTTCACTGTTTCACATTGAGGAAATAATTCAAAATGCACAATTCCATTAAAGTCGAAAAAACAGTGAGCATCACTTTGACATTGCACCGAGACTAACATACTTTCTTGGGGCTTGGAGATTCTTTGCCAATCCATTGCTTTCGTCTCGTGTTATGTGATCTTTGAATAAATGTTTAATTTTCTTTCTGTGGTTCGGTCATCAAACGAAAAAACAAATTTCATGACCGCAATTTCTCTGACAGTAAATCGACGATTTGCACGCAGTAGATTTTTGACTTACTAAACGTGGTCGAGGATTATCTTCAATTGACTGCCGACCACTGTTAAATCGTGAAAACTATTCGTAACATTGCGTACGTCTCAGAGCCTTCCCTCCGTAGGCTTCTTTCAAAAGTTGAAATGTTTCCGTGAGAGTTTTCCCCAGTTTCACTCAAAATTTTATGTTGCGTCGTTGTTCCCGTAAATTGCACATTTCAAAAATCGTTCCTAATACTTAAACACGTCCAAGAAAACTTTAGAGGAGGTTATGCGCAACGCAATGCTGCCATCTGCATATCACTAAGAGCGTAATTAAAAAAGTTCGGTTATTTTCTGAACAGACCTCGTACAGTTCAGCCCTGGCATTTTATAAATTTTATCTTTTCCTCTAGATTGTTCGCTGGCGCGGCGCGTAATTTGCCTTTTCCAATTTTGTAGACAAATTTATGTTTTCAGCGTTTTAGAATTTCACATGGATCAGTGAATGACATGATTTATGGCGATTGTCCACTAAATTGGCGTAGGTAGATTAAAATAGCACATATTTTAAATTTAAAATGACAAAGATAATATTTGTTTGCAGTGCACAGTGGCATATACAGAATTTTGATAGAGGGTTTAAGAATCGTTTATTAATAAGCTATTGGCATTATTACAAAGAAAATAGTAAATATTGTATGAAAATTAAGAGTAATTTCGAGAGCAGGTAATTTATTGAAAGAAGTCTATTTTTAAATGAAAATTAATGACGTTATATGATATTGTCATCATGAGTTAATAATTATTTTACATAGGAATATAGACGATGTATTCTTATTACTGCCAATAATGTACCCAGGAAAATTTTTATACATAATTTCTTATTATTTTTGTAAGTACTTTAAATAAAAATGAATGCTTGACATTTGGCTTTAGCCTGGGATCGGCTTGCCGTACTTATCCCCACTTCCATTCGTTCTTCTCAATCTCCATTCCAATAGCACAATTGTAGTGTTGGTCACATACTAATTTAATTTTGAGATAAATTTAAAATAAAAGAAAAGATAAATTGAGAAATTTATCATATAATTTCTTAGATAAATCTACTACAATTTATTATGACAATTTCAAGGCCGTTAGCTCAAAATATGAAAATGTGCCTTAAAACTAAAATTGCTATGTAGTATTAATTTAGTATATTTTCATAATTATTAAAAAGTGATAATTAGAAGCAGAGGACAGTAAAATATAAATATACAGGGTGTCTCATAATTAGCTGCCAATCCTGAACAAGCCGATTCTATGATCAAAACTAAGTAAAAAAGTTCATATGAACATGGGTCCGGAAATGCTTCCTAAGGGCACAGGGACCCATTGAAGAGGGAGGAATGGAAATCATTTTTTT
>NW_019416680.1:157319-163542 GCF_000390285.2 Anoplophora glabripennis | reverse complement strand
CGTTTGTACAACGGTAGCATGCCTATCCATTGCCCACTGATATCGGATGTGCAGGGATCTAGAGTATATTCCACATCCTGCACCCTCCTTCCTTTTTGATCCGTCTGTGAAGATGCTAATTACATCTCCACGGGCGGTCTCCTCCTGTCTCTTAATGAGTACGGTGTAGGGTTTGTCAAATGCAAACCGGGGAGAAATACTGTCAGTGTCTGCCTGCAGGAGGGGCGTCTTCCTGACGACCTCATTCCACAGGCGACTTCTGACTTCTCCACATCCTACAACCGGTTTTAGGCTAGGAAGTCTTACTCTTACTATTTTTGGATCCGGTCCCTCTCGTGTGCTCTCGTTGTCAGCACTTTTTGAAATGATCAAGGAAGACATCCACAAAGAGTTTAGAACACGGTGGGATGAAATAAACAGCTGTCGATTTGCTCAGGAGTTCTTAGGATAATCCAACAAAGATACAGTCAAAAAGTACCTGGCTATGTCCAGGGTAAATCTTCACCTGGTGACGAGTATTCAAACCGAACACTGTTGGCTAAGGAAACACCTCTACAATATGAGGAAGTGCGAAACACCTCTCTGTAGAGATTGTGAGCAGGAAGACGAGACAGTTTTCCATGTACTCTGCGAGTGCACCAGTGTTTCGTCAACGAGAGAATCCGTGCTAGGAGAACCGTGAATTTCTATGGCCTACATCAGAGAGTTCCCCCTGAGCAACGTCAATACTTTTTTCTTCTTGATAGGTTGGTTGAGGGCTCAGGAAAGCTGATCTCTCGCTGGGAGGATGCACAAGGGACCCAACGGGGCCTAAGTGCTGTAACTATATACTGAGTTACCCTTCAAACTTTTCTAGAATCCAGACGGGATAAGTTGGTCCCTGGTCTGTAGGTGGTTTCCAACCCTTTGAGGGATAAGTTATACTATTTTTCTTTTGGTATGCTGTCTATCAACCCACATTTATATATTTGGTAGTATAAAATACAGGGCTATGGTTTTTCACATTGTTTTGCACTAACATTATTTGATCTTAGGCGTGGAATTAGCTACCTCGTACGTGTGGGTGTGGATTTAATTTGCATATATTTCCTCCCATGCTCAAAATATTAATTTAAAATGTTTTCTCATGTTATTTACAAACTGTCGCTCTTTATTATAAAGTTTTTGTCTTATCCTCACATTTTCATCCTATTTTTTTGTGGAGCTGTGCAATCTGTCACTGAGAAGTATATACAATAAAATTATAAAACATCTTATATGAGTAACGTAAAATTTATTATTTTATGAAATTTTCTATCACTAAATATACAATTATATTATAAACACATGATATAACTGTTTATTAAGTTTAACAATTTATACATAACAGTTTTGTTAGACGATTGATTAACGTTGCAATTAACTACAATATTGGCACAGTAATAAAGTAGGAGAACAAGTGGGAAGGAATTTCTTTGAAACTGTTTTTATAATATAATATTATCGTCGAAACTATAAACTATAAGGATTTATTTAACAAAATAACCTTCACGCCTCTTCAAGCAAAAATATGTAATTTTTAAAGCACGAATACATTTTCTAATTCCAAGGAAGCAGAGGTTGAAAGAAAATAGAGTCACGCATCCTTTTGCTGGATACGGATAAGATTTATGTGGGCTTTGGTCTATATTTCACAGTCTTGCAAGAAAAACATTTATTTGTTTTTTATCTTTATGGGTTTGTCGACTCGATTTTTGTGGCAAAAACAAAATACCTATTAAACCTCATTTTTGAACATGTTAGTTAACAGACACCTGTCAAATGTCTACAGATTCTTTTTGATATAAATGTTTGTTATAATGAACATTTAAAATCACTTTACCTATCGACATTCAATTTTTAAAATGCTTTTGTGTTAATTTAAAGTCATCTACATATTTAAACTGTTACATACTTAATTGAATCAAGAAAATTAGTAAGTTACCTATTCCCTAATTTAGTAGTTTAGACATTAACCTAATGTCAAAAAGGTCCAATTATCCCAAAACAGAGTATTTAAACTGATAAGTGATATGGGAATAGGAAGTTTACGATATTTTAATTATTTAAGCCGATGCCTTGGGTCGTTATATTAATTTTACTGATTTGTAAAGTTCTCGTTCCTAAACAAATTTCAGAGTTACGAGCCATGAAAACCTTTTAACAGATTCTATATATTCAATTTAATTGCTCAATTAAGCTTTTAATTTGGGTAACCTGAATAAAATGTACATGTATTTCAATATTGGAAATATATTTTTTTTACAAGAAAATTATCGTTTCTGCATGAGAAACGACAAATTATTATTAAATAATGTTTCTCAGAACGAAAAAATTAAAAATATGTATAAAATTTCAATGTTGTAGGCTTACTTTGATATTTTGTTGTATTTCAGCCGTTACTCGCTAGTAAAGAACTCCTTGCCAAAATGTTGTATCCTATACACAAATAATAAAATTTCGTTCAAACTGACATTGAAATTTGGCAAGAAACAGCGAGGAAAATTTAAAACTTGACAAAAATTGTATTCCTAACATAATAAAATTTTGCACTTATCCAATTTTGCACATTATCTGAAAAGATTAATTTTGATTTTGAGAATAATAAATATGTGTGATAATTTCACTGCTGTTTCAATATCGTGTGGACAGGATATCCCAATTGAATAATTTTTGCAATTTGAAATATTGACAGAACGTTATTTATTTTTTTTACTTCGTAGCGTAATTTGATAACGGCATCTGTAGTTCAGAATTTTTTGTTTTGAATGTTTTGAATAAATGATTGATATTTTGATTATTTTCCATCCTTGTTTAAATAACCCATGTTGTTTATAATAATTAGTAAATACCCAAATTTATTATACAGGGTGTCCCTGAAAAGGATGGACAACGCTTGACCACAGGTTCCTTGGATGAAAATAAGACTATTTAGCCTACCTTACCTATATACAAAAATGCACGCCTACTGAGATATAGCCTTCTAAATATAGAACAGATAACCTAGTTTTTTTCAAATAAATTGAAAACTGTTTTTCTTAGAAACTTCAAATTTGGTATACATATTATTTTATATAAGGGCAATGTAAATATAGAATTTGGTGATAATACATATACAGGATGTTATGTTTCTAGTGCCTGTGCGCCACTGGCTAATCCTTAATTTTTTTGTGTGTACGTCAATGACGACAGAATTTATATTTTCAAAAATAGGCACTATTTTAGAAGATTTTTTGCTTTTTACAAAATTTTGATATCGTTTATGGATTTCGAGTAAAATTGGCATTTTTTACACATTAAATAATATAAAATTAGTTTAAGATAAATAGAATAGTCTAGTACGAGGTGCCATATAACAAAGAAACAAATTCATAACATTAATTAAAAGGTTCAGTGTCAAGCTAGCTGTGATTTAATTTTAGTTTACTTTGTTTTTTACTGCAATTAATACTTTTGCTGAACAAACGGATATGTTATTAGTTTTGGGTTATTATGAAGGAAATTGTTGTGCTACTGTTTGAACATATTCTGAGTTTTCCTAATCGAAGAATTCCAAATCACAACTTTTAACTGTAACATTAAATCGTGGATAATGTACGGCCGGAACTATTCAGCTCGAGGAACAAATTTTGGAAAGGGTCGAAGAAATTCCTCAAGTAAATAAAAGGCGTTTAGCGGCAGAGGTTGGCTTTCAAAAAGTTCCGTTAATAGAGTATTAAAAGACCAGTTATTACAGGTTACTATACTAACAGGTGGATAGGTATAGGAAATAATGCCCCTTTAAAATGGCCACTTCGATCCCCGGACCTAAACCCATTTAATTATTTCCTTTTGGAAGCGTTGCGGACCACAGTTTATAACTTTTCAGTAAATACAGAAAACGAATAATGGGAAAGAATACAACATGAAATTAGTGTTATGAGAGGTAATGCACAATTATTGGATAAAATTCATTTTCATTTTCGAAGAACTAATGCTTGCGTTTAAGAACAAGGAAGTAACTTTGAGCATTTATTGTAATATTATTTTAATGTGATTACAAATATCAATTTACGTTTATTTAAAATGTTAATGTTGACTTTCTTACATTATTACTTGATACTGTTTATTTAAAATATTAGTGTTGATTTTTATTTTATTGATTGATAATACTAATACTAAAAATGTGTAGTTATTTTTTAATGTGACGTTTTTTCGTTATTATTCCCTGTTTTGAAGATGCAGTTATAAATTATTTTTTACAAATCGGAATTTTTGCCTATATTTGTATAAAAAATGCCAGTTTTACTCGAAATCCATAAACGATATCAAAATCTTGTATGAGCAAAAAAAAATCTTCTAAATTAATGCTAATTTTTAAAAATATAAATTCTGTCGTCATTGGCGCACACACAAAAAAGTTTCTGAGAAAAATAGTTTTCAAATTATTTGAAAAAAACTAGGTTATCTATTCTATATTTAGAAGGCTATATCTCAGCAGGCGTGCACTTTTGTATATAGGTAAGTTAGGCTAAATAGTCTTATTTTCATCCAAGGAACCTGTGGTCAAGCGTTGTCCATCCTTTTCAGGGACACCCTGTATATCTAAAGTTAACATACTTCTAGTTTAACATACTACTTGATGTATATACATCTTCTCTCTCTTTCCAGCACCTTTTATTTTTTTCTACATTTTCTCACTATGCTAGTGCTATTTCTCTTTAACATCACATATGGCCTATTCCTATAACATAGTTCTTTCTCTATTTAAAGTCTTCTGTTTCTTTCTAACATCTTCTACCGCTTTCTAACATGCATTTTTCTATTTATAACATCATTTTTCGCTCTATAAAATCTGTGTTTATCTCTATAACTTCACAGTTGGTTCTTGCTCTCCTGTCACTAACAGGAAAAATATAGAGAAGGTTGCAATAGTATTATTTAGGCTCCTAAATGCTTGTACAAATTTCCACGAAATAATCGTTAATGATCCATGTATCAGGGTAATTCAATAGGTAATTCACATACAAATATATGAGAGCTCTTCGATAACTACTGATGGCTAGCTCCAACAATGTGGACCAAAGGGCCTATCTCCCTCATTTGAAGGCCTGGAGAGTTGAGACTTCGGTCGTGGCATCCCCAGAGGCGGCGTTGCTAGTTTGTCCATAAATTCCATATGTCTGATATTTAGCAAAGCATACTCAGGCATACCCTTCGAAGATTTTGCAACATTATTTTCAGTAAAATATTCACTTTGAATTTAATATTCACTTCCAATTTTCACTTTTTATTTGTTCCTTTTATTTTTTCTTATTACTAAAATTAGACTGACGTATGTGTAAGCGCTCCGAAATTCGTCTCATACGTTGTCAGACACCAAACTATCTTGACCAAATCATTGGATACTTGAGCTGATTCTGAAACATCTCATTTCCGGGTCTACAATAGTCGAGAACGTTGTAGAAAATTTAAAATTCTTGAAAATTTTACAATTTCGAATCGAAATCAGATATTTCGCCCACTTTTCGCCCTAATAACTATCACAACGCCGGCACCGTCCCCAGCCAAACTAAGACATTATCAATGGGGAAACCTAAGTTATCCACCCGCAAAATCATAGGTCTGCGGAAATTGGGTTAATTTTTTTATTTATTACAGATTAGATACATTGTTCAAACTGGCGCATTCACCAAATTTTACAATGAATTGAATGAAAATGAAAATTTTTGTGAAGAGGTTTCTTTGTTACGAAATACAATTCTATTTGATTCACAAACATTTTACTTTAAATGCTTTAAATTTAGAGATAGGTTTTATTTTGAAACTTGTACATTCGGTAAATTTTACAAAATATTTTGGAATATTAACATTCCACAACAAAAAAATATTGAATTAATTTCTCTTCACTACTGTTGACTAATGGGATCCTAGTGGAATTACTTTTATAAAATTTTAATAAATAATAATTTATTTTTGCTGCTAAAAATACAATGGCAGTTTTTCTAGATGTATAAAACATTGACATGTATATTGAGATATTATTTAGCCGTAACAACAATATTTTAAGCAATGAAAAAAATTCAGAGCGTACCTATACTTAATAAATTTGAAAATTTTTTATACAAAGATGTCTATTTTAAAAAATACTACAGTCTATACCTGTACTTCTTCATATTAATACAGACATACATAGTGCATACCGAATAGTGAATAATAATAATAA
>NW_019416680.1:132606-156813 GCF_000390285.2 Anoplophora glabripennis | reverse complement strand
AAATTTAATAATTTCAAAAATATTTATTTTAGTATATCTAAAAAAGACAAATGTAACTACATATTAGGTAAAACTAAACGCTTTTATTCGATTTAGTACAAAACTTTAATTTTTTCAAAAAGTCAGTGTGGAGTAAAAATTTACAAATAATTTTTAAGTTAATGAAAATATGCCTACTGTGTTTTGAAAAGTATACTGTGGTACTTTTTATTACTTTATTGAAACATTTGTTCAAAATATTTATTACTTTTAGGTGAGTTTCACCAACTTCAGTTAGTAAAATCTTCGATAAAACAAGGCCTAAACAAATTGGGAAGGTATTTTCGGATGCCGTCGCCTATATATCATTAAGTCTGTAATAGGCATGATGACAAATTTTGAAAAACTGTTCTATGATGAAGTATTTACTATTTCCAAAAAATATCTTATTTCTGTAGAAAATAAAAGGTTTAGTACAGAAAGATTGATATTTTAATTTTAAGTATAAACTCACGCAAAAACGGTCGCAGGTATAATGGTGTTTACGTGACGTCACATCTATGTTTGTCAACAGTAAAAATAAGGTGCTAATACTTTGTGTTGCAAGATTCATTAGTTAAATAAAAATACAAAGTTTCCATAATAGTATATGCATTTTATTTACTCTCATATTGTAGTTTGGGTTACACATTATCTTTCCTTGAAAATACTAAAACATTAAGAAAATCTGATACACAGTTGTCATCAAATGTAACATTAATTATTTCTACTTTTTTATTTGTACGGTAGTTGCACTCAGCTACACCGAAATAGCCCTTTTGAAGTCCTGTTAAATACAATTGTAGCTGCCATCTGCACATAAAACTTCTAGGTCGGTTTTCCTTTTTCCACATAATTTTTAAAAGTTTTCATATTCGTGGTACATTTAATTTCAATAATACTGTCTTCACAAAATTCAGCAGGCGATTTTGCAGTTTTACAGTTTTCCTCATTTCATCCTCCAACATTCTATCGCGTTTCATGGCCGATGCGTCTAAGATTTTTCCTTCTATTAATTATTAACGTGATCAGTGTTGCATCAATGATTTTACACCGACTAAATTCAAATGCTCGTGAGGCCATCATTCTGCCATATCTTAACTCATGTCAAAAACAGCTTTGATGTTCGCCTCGTCTTCAACTTTCATGTCATCATCAGTCAATACGAGTTTTTTCAAAAATGTGTCGCAGGACTGTTCTTTGTATTTCAGCACCACTTTTGATCACAAACATAGTCTTTTTGATGTTTTATTAATTCACTGTTGTTGAGCTTTCTTTTCTTTCCTTCTAGAAACTTTTCAAATACCTAACCTTTCCTGATTATGGTTTTGGTAACACAAAACTAAGCAACTGATAGCTGGGAAACACAAAATATTTAAACGAAGATAAATACTGCGGATATTGTCGAAGTACAATTGAAACCAAATGACGTTTATTTTGTAGTTTTATTTTATCAAAAATATTATCAATCTCGGTCATACTTAATATAAAAATATATACGTTTTTTATAATCCATGACTTAATTAGATAAATACATAATTTTAGTGATTCTTGGTTACTGTCATCATGCTTAGGCGGGTATCAGATACGATACGCCACGGCATAAGAACTCACAAAACCATGATACTTTAAATCCAGTACAGGCTGTGAAAGCCTTAAAACCGCTAATGTCAAAACAACAACAAAATTAAAAAAAGGTTTTAATGGAACTGCAGTCCTAAGTGGACCCCTTTGTATATAAATTAATTTCAGAAATTGTCGACTTATCTCGAACACAGCTGAAAATGCGAAAAATGTTTTCAAGAAAGCAACGCCGTTGAATATTTCCTGAAAAAATATTTTAATCAAAATGTAACCGCGCGTTTGCTCGAGCCCCAAGCATAAATTTACTTTACGGAACGATAAAAATTGTCGCCGTCATGCCCTACACAATAAAATTGTTCGGTGTGTAGTATGAGAATTACTGGGCCGGTTACATATTCTGTGAATGTAATTTACGATTTCAGAATTGAACCTGATAAAAAACAAAACAGTAGAGGGAGTAGACATTGGCTCCGTTCCACCCACACACACATTTTTAATAAAAAATATTGCGTCGTAGCCCATCTTCTTTGTGTGTTTGTGGAAGCTAGAAAGAAGACTAAAGTAACACTGTAATGGAAATTGAACAGCTGACTAACGTAAAATATTTCGTCCATTATCGTTCATTTGCAATGTCCAGAAAAGTAAAAATGTTTATTTGTTGTTAATCAAGGAAGCATAAGAAATAGTATTATAATTATTAATTTGTATGCGACTCCACCTAAAGTAAGAACTTTCAGTAAAAATACATTACTAACTACTTTCATTGAATAAGAAGTAAGTAAATTGCTTTTTATTCAATGCTACTACTATTTCTCACTCAACGCTACTACTGAATATTATTGATTTCTAAAGGCGTGTAACACTTCTTTCAAGCGTCTTGTGAAAAGAATGTGATATATTCCGCTTCGTTTTATATAAAAAAAGTTATGCGACCAACTATTTCTCACGTAGATCTTCATTTCAATCATTTCAATCACGAACAAGAGTCGAAATCTAGCAGGTGACAATCATAAGTCGAAAGATGTGTTCTAGCAACACCTTTTATTTGTTCAATTACACAACATAAAATAAAGAAAGTGGACTGACCAGGAAACCCTACTAGGCTATCCACATGTTAAAAATGGCTGAAAATTTCTAAAATTCGTAGAAAGGAGCCGATTAATGGGCATCAGCAATGTTTTGAAAAAGTATAGGGTGTCCCAAAAGTAACGCAATATTTGAATTGTGTGCCATTGTAATTCGGAAGAGTTGACAGCATTGTGTAGGGTCACATGTTGTAGGAAACATGTTGCGGTTAGACAAGACGGATGAGCGATTGAAGATGAAAATTCGTTACAAGTACGGAGAGTGTGTAGCTGAAACTGTGCGCAAATTACATAGAAGGTAGAAGAAACACTCCGGATGCAACAACTGTGAAAACATTAGTTCGGGTGCAGACAACAAAAAAACAGGAGTGACAGTGTGATGTGGACTTCACGCTGGTGGGGTGATTGGTTCGTTCTTTTTTTAAAATAAGGCTGAAAACGCAGTGACCGATATCGAGAGATTATATTGAACTTTTTGTGGCCTTATTTGGATGATACGGGTTTGACTTTTGGTTTTAAATACGTAAAAAGACCTTCTTACTTTTCAAAATATCAAAAGCACTATGAAATTACAAAAGAAAACGTAAGAAGTCAATGAAAATGTATTTTTCGGGATCTGGCGATGACTTTCACAGACTTTTGCTAACACCATTCAAAAGAGCGGAAAAAAATAAGTTGATTTAAAAAAAGCATCCCGGTAGCTGCTTTCTAAGTGCCACAATCCATTTGTTAAGTAAGTATTTTGAGAAGTCGAGCGCAGCATGGGCACTATAGCGTCACAGCGCTCCCCTCTCTTGGCTACCGCTCAGCCGCGCGGATCTCGCTGCCTTTAACGAATGTTTATTTGGTCATTTCTTGGTCGACCCGTTTCAGAAAAAAATTCAGCATATAAAGGAAGTCTTCTACATTACAACGAGACAAAATATTAAACAGAACAGCGAAAATACCGTTTAAAGAAAAAAAAAAAATATCTCGGCTCCTATTGGTCGGATCGTGACGTTTTTTGGTCTTAATTCGTGTTTTTTTAAGCACTATTGGATGTAATTGGTTTGAAATCTGTATATTAAAAAATTGCCGAGATAAGGACCCTAGTTATCGTTTTTTTTTGGTTTTTTGTTAATAACTTTTTTATTTTGCAACTTAAAAATCTGAAATTTACACAGGCGCGAGATAATGTAATTACTTCTCGATCATTTTTTTACCAAATTTCGATACGTTGACTTGGGCAGAATATATACGCGCTCGCGTTTTCGACTTTATAATTTTACCGCCATTTTGCAATTGGGGGTCCGGAATGCGGGTATTTGTTGAGCACCCCAACAGTTATCTTTTCCTGTAGTTTCGTCCAATTTCAGTCAAATTCGTTCTTTTTATTTAATGCTGAAAATTTTGCAAATTTTTTTTTCACCGCTAATTTTGCAATGTAAAAAAAATTGCGAGCTTTTGCTCGAGCCTATCTTGTAGCAAATTTCCTCAAAAACAAAATCGATAAGTATACCTCATGTAGATTAGAGGCTTATTTTCGGAGATATGAGCGAAAAACTGAAAAAAGAGGAATTATTTTTTTTCTTATGTTATAAACAATATGACGCTCGACCTCTACAAATACACAAATTTAGGCTTTTATTCTGTGTATTTTTTACTTAATTTTAAACCTAATTCGCCCGGACTATTATTATACGTATATTATTCAGTTTAGTTTGACATAAATAATTATCAACTGTCATCTAAATGTCACTTTTTAAAAATAATAATTTGGAGTGTGTTTTTTAAAATTATTCATTAAATGATAACTCAAGAGATGACTCACTAGCATAGATTTGTGTAGTTATTTTGCGTGTTTTATTGTCAATTCGCGGGCGACAAGTGTAATTACCTCATGCAAACAAATAGAGTAGGCAGCT
The DNA here is from genome assembly GCF_000390285.2 of Anoplophora glabripennis. NCBI lineage: Eukaryota > Metazoa > Arthropoda > Insecta > Coleoptera > Cerambycidae > Anoplophora > Anoplophora glabripennis. The sequence continues at coordinate 152,222 of NW_019416680.1, read as the reverse complement.
ATTTACCGACCTATAAAACAAGCGAAAAGATATGACTTATCCCGCATGAGTAATAAAAACGTACTTTTTTGTCCTCGAACGACCTGCACAGTGGGTTTCGGACTGTTTTAGAACTAATGTGTTCAGTTTATCTTTTCAGGAACCAAAAGTCTGACATCATACAGGTATTAACATCATTTCAGATCTTGATGAAAGCCTTCACCCTGTTTCTCGCCATAATCATCTAAATGTTCAAACAAGTAGTTCATTTTTCGAATTTGAGGTTCGTCGAAGATGATTTTTTTTTTAATTTTGCAAACGGAGAAAGCAGCAATTTCGAAGGGTTGATGAAAAGTTGTCCTATAATATTGTGACTTCCTGTTGAGCGTTAGTGTTTGTTTTGATTATTCCATAGAGATAAATGGCAGGGATACTCGGTAAATCCTGACTGATGTCTCAAAATGGTTGGTATGATTTTCAAATCATCATAAATTTGACAATTATGCTCTACATGTTTAATACGCTCTACATATTTAATTTTTCGCACAACGTAATTTATGTTTTTATAACTTTCTTTTAATGTGGTTGAGTAATGTGCAATAGAAATACAGGCGTGTTTATTTCAGCCATTTCTAGCGATTTACTCAAATCCTGTGGGACCTAGGGCAAAACTAACGATGAATTCGGATTTAACGCGTCAAAATAATTGTATGTATCTAGTGGGGTTTCCAGGTCAGCCCAATTTTTTATTTTGTGTGTCTCTGTTAAAATAAAAATGTAGCATTTGATGTAGTGCACTAAATATTAAATTGCAGTCATATCAAAAATTATAGGGCAACAAGCATGAATCTTGCATTTTACATTTGCCTGACTTTATAACATTTTTTTTGGCTCATGTCACAAAAATCATAAAATTCACGTGAATTTTTTTTCAATTTAACCGCGATGCCGAATGCTTCGATTTTTGACTAGAATGGAAATGATAGCGTGTGCACTATACAAGGTAAAATAGAAATAAATTTAAAAAAATTAGAGGATGATCAAATATCAAAAAATACTACTTCAATTTTTTCCTATGGACCATGGACATACCGTGTTTTGTTTTTGACATTGATCGGTTGGTGGCCGAGCGATTCGAGGCGACAGTACTTGAATTGATGCACACTTTCGCGGGTTCTATCTCCGCAGTCATAAGACTGTAAATCAGTTATCAGAGAGGAATTAAGCACCCTCTCTACGAGTATGGTAGGGTGGAGGAGCGTTGGCTTGGGTTAATGAGTTTTTCTAGGTTTCCCTCATTCTTGTGCTTGGTAAAACTTTATTTTATATAAAAGATGTATCCTTGCTAAAATCACTAAAAACGCACCATTCTTCAGAAAAAAGCAATTGACTCCCGAAGTTAATCAGCTCTTATGTTTCAAACGCATACCGAAAAATAATGGGCCATACTTCAAGGATATCTTCCGTGAATGAAATTAAAAAGATTTATATCAAATTATCTTGTACAATTTTGTTCCTTTATAAAAGAAATGAAATCAAAAACTTATTTGAACCTCCGTAACGTTTTAAGGAAGCAAAATTGTACTAATATAACTTGATCTGAATAGGTTTTGTTTCATCCAAGGAATCTAACATTGAAGAATGGTCCGTTCGCATCCGGGTATTTTGTACATTGAGAATTGCTTTCTTAAAAAGCGATGCGTTTTCAGCGATTTGACCAGCAGTACTACCTTTTTGTGTGAAATAAAATTTTAAATTTTAATATACGATATACTTTATGAAAAACGTAATCTCATAAACGTCATTATCTTATAAAATGTCAGTGGGGAGATAGCAGATAGCAGCTAGTGACCTCTAGATGGCCAAAAACTAACAACAAAGACGTATTTAGCTTCCTCAAAAACTTGTACTAGATTTTATCGATATACCTACATCCATTTCAGGAAATATATGGTTAAAATTTGATTTTAAAAAAAATGGTCCTATTTTTTTTATGCTCCGTTACTCCGTAATTGTTCTACGGAAATTTTAAACGTGACTTAATAAAACAACTGCTGCTGGAACGACCGGAAACATGTATACATAAAAAGTTACAGTTCAATTTCCAATTGTTAAAACCTAAGTTGAAGCTTATTGCCCATGGGAAGAAAAAAAATTACGGAAACACGTATTCTAAATTCGTTCGAGTTATTTTTAGACAGAGTGATATGCTGATATTGAGAAAAAAAAAACGTTTCTGTTTACATTTGAACATGTGGTGCTTCCACAATAAATTTATAATTCGTTTATTAAATTGGTTAATTAAAAACGTATTTCTGTATAAAACTGGGATTATTGCAACAAACTATGAACGAATTAAAATCTCTGATGCTAGTTAATCTTGATTTTGACATTTAAAATCTCTGTAATCCTTGAATATTAATTAAATGTTGATTTTGTCAAACAAAAAGTTTAAAAAAATACAATTAATTATTGAATGAGTATTGTAGATATATGTTTTACCTACTTACAAGGTGTTCCGTTTTAAACGCATTGCAATATCTTCTTAGGGAAGCACTTTCAAGAAAAACTTTTTAGACAAAAGTTTAGGGCACGTCAACCGTAGAGGTCATTTGAATTGTGACACCGGAAATGGATAGTGCGGAAATTTTTACGTTCAGATATGTTTTTATGTTATTGGTCAAAGTAACTCTAACATGTTATTTTGGGTCAAATAATGTTCTGAGTAAGATTTTGAGATATTTTTCGAGAAAGCACTTACGAAGAAGGATTTTTGTTGAAAGTTTTATGGTTTGATAGGATCATACGATGATTATCTTGATCATAACCTAGAAGTCAAGCTTGAAGGTTATTTAAAGGTCAAATCAAATTACGAGATAGAAGAAGCCTGTTTGCAACCACATCAAGTTAAGGCAAGATCGTTTTGGCCCAACCAGTCAAGGCAAGATCGCTATAACCCGACCAGTCAAGGCAAGATTTCTATAACCCGGCCAGTCAAGGCAAGATCGCTATGGCCCAGCCACTCAAGGCAAGATCGCTATGACCCAGACAGTCTAAGCAAGGTCGTTATGACTCGGCCAGTCAAGGCAAGATCGCTTCGACCCGGCTGGTAGGGTCATAGTGACTTTGCCTTGACTGGCCGGGTTATAGCGATCTTGCCTTGATTGGTTGGGCCATAATTATCTTGTCTTAGCTAGATGGAGCTGCAAACAGGATTCTCCGATTTCGTAACTTGATTTGACCTGTAAAGAACCTTCAAGCTTCAAACCATAAAACTTTCAACCAGAATCCTTAAGTGCTTTCCTGAAAAATATAGTTAAATTTTATTCAGAATATTATTTGACCCTAAAATAACCTGTTACAGTCACTTTGACAAATAACATAAAAGCATATCTGAACGTAAAATTTTCCGCTCTATTTCCGGTGTCAGAAATATATTTATTATTATATTATTTGTTTATATAAGATGAATGATTATGATTTTTAATTTTTATCTTGGGTGTGGGTTCCTTTCGTTCGTACTGTATATTATGTTTTGTTATAAAAGATTATGTTGTTATGCAAATGAAAGATGGAAATTATTTTACTAATGTCATATATTATGAATCGAGCAAGTTATCTTTTAACAATGAACACTTTGTTGTAATCCTTAAAACTAAATTCATACAGTGATACATCCCCCCTTTATGTCTACTTTGTTAGGTACCTTTCTTTAAAATTATGGAAAATTTTACGTTATGATTTGTATAGCGCTTTTTATAAATTTGTACAGATAGGCCTTTTATGTGTGTCGACACTTACTTTTGACAATTTGTATTCCCAACACGTCGTAGTCGCGCTGCATTCCTCGTTTTGTAGACTGGATCTCTAGCTGCTTTCGTACTCCTAACAGTTGTCGGCGTATCCTCTGGAATCGGCGTATTTCCACTCACTGCACTTATTTTTATTTGCACTGATTTGTATTACCCTTTATTATTTATCAATTACATTAAGAATCAATTTGTTGTTGAACTATTTCGGAACTTTGTTGATTTCTAATTTTTGTTGTATTCGGACTTATGTACGTTCGAGATATGTCACTTTCGGATTTATGACAGCACCATCGCCTTTGACGTTTCACCACCAGCTAACTACGTAAGTACTTGAATATTTTGTTAATTCGTTGTTATAAACATTTTTCATTTGTTTTTAGGAGCACTATTATCGATGTGAGTTCTCTCGCTGCCAAAAATGAACTGGACTACTCAATCCCACGCAGAGATTAAATAGCAAAACAAAAACAAACGAATATTGCTATGGCAACAATAAATTGTAATTTTGGAAAATTTTATTTTAGAAATTCTAGTTTTTACTTAAAATTTGACTGCATGTACTGTTTATATTTGAATTCTATTTCCTTTCCTGAATATTTTGATACCACTTTCACCTTGCTAGGTTATGTTGTAGTTCATATTGCAATGTAGCACATTTTACCAAATTACACTTATATTTTAATGCATGGATTAAATTTCTGCATGCCTGTCTTTTCTATAACCCTATTACTGTCTATACATCACTTTTTACACAGCCTTTATGCATTTTTTTAGGTAGAAATGGACAAAAGTTTAAAACATCCCGTTCCGAGGAACATTTATACAGTCTAAACAACAAATTGACCTTTGCTTTGGGTACTACTTATCTTAAATGGACTAACAAGGGTCTCTTACACACTTTATACATGATTTTATACTACAGGAACATTTCAACACAAAGAAATTTTCAAACTTGTAACGGAGCTATACATGTCAATACTATTACGTCACATAACTGCTTTTAATAACGTATTTATTGGTTTTATAGCATGTTTCGAACCTATATGTGAAAAAAAACTTTTCTTTCCGATACAGTACTGTGAAAATTGTACAATATTTTTCAAATATCCTCATGTCAGAACTTTTATTGAATTATTAGAATTTTAGGATTGTTCTTTATCGTTCTGTGCTACTACTTGTAGAGCATGAGCTTATTCGCATAATTTGAGTGTGCAAACTCAAATTATGTTTTGAATTTGACAGTTCTGTCGTTTCGTTATAACGCTTTCGTACAGTTACAGATTTTTTTCTATTTAAAACTCATAAATACATCCTTCATTTATATAAAACATAACATTATAAACTCTAAAAATCCAAGTTGACTTTCAAATGACCTCTACGGTCGACCTTTGGGCTCAGGTCAAGGTCACCATCGAATGCCCCCTCAAAACCTTACAACTTTTGTCTAAAAAGTCTTTCTAAAATGTTCTTGTCTAAGGATATATTGCAATGCGTTATTTAAAATGGGACACCCTGTATATTATACTTAAGTAACATGATGATAATCTTTTGTCGCAGAAATATAACATATATGTATAGTATTCCAAAAACGGAGACGTTTCTGAGATATAAATAAAACGTCGTAGACCAACTTATCTATGATTAAAACACTTACTGAGATATTACCCTGTGAATATGATACTAGGAAACATTTTTTAATACTACTCTAAAATTATTTCAGCTAGCTAGATACTTTTTACTTATGCACGGTGGATATTAGCGAAAAACAATCAGCATATATTTTTTAAGGTAGATAGAGCAGGTATTCAAAAAACATTTACGTTTTCTTAAAATCTCTACCAACAAAAAGAAATATGGAAAAATAAAATATTTAAATAAAATATGGAAAGATGAAAGTGTTCTTAGCGACGTATGTTTTAACATGAACGTAATTTATATATCTATTACGTTTTTTAGGGATAGTGTAAATTAAGAAAATAAATAAAAAGGTTTCATGAAAATATTGAAAGTCTGTGACATTATATAAGTAATCCAGGTTTCTCTAATAATAATCGTTCAAACTTGTTTTAAATAAAACCGCACTTTTTATACTTACCTACATGTTTTAAAATTTGTTTGAAAAAAATCAGCTCGATGGTCAGAAATCATCAAATACAGTATATCTAAATACCTTCATTCAGCAAAAAAAACTGGATTGTTCACCGGCATGCTAGGCCTACAGGGCAGGCAGGGTGCCGTTAGGTACGTGGCGAATAAATTGATCGATGCGAAGCTTCAGATCAGAGGCAAACATGAACATGTTATTGTATAATGACGCGGATAATGGAAAAATTAAAATGTGAAGTAGTTGATGCTTGCCACCATTATTAAAAATAGCATCTATTACAAACTTCTACTATTTTAGATATGCGCCTGCGAGTTCGATAAATGTTGAACGGTCATTTTTGTTTTTGAAATAGGTATTTATCTACCGATCACCAGAGACGATTAACCGCGGAACGCTTAGAGAAACTGTTAATTATTTTCTTCAATCATTTTCCTTATGAGTAAAAAATTATTGTTTTATTAACTTTTGCTAGTTTATTACGTACTATTCCTACAGTTCTTACGATATTTATTGAGACACAATTCCAAAAAGACACCTGCGTCATTAACCACGTTCGACAGCCAAGGTAGAAAGACATTGGCGGCGGGGCGTTCACTGTAGCAGCTTGCAGTGCATATTGTGTTTTGCAGTTACGGAGTGTATCGTCCTGTGCATTTTCAGTGTAATTTCTTAAAAAAATAAACCAATGGAGGTGAAAAATAAAAGAAAGGAATAGTCGAAGAATATCGTGTTTATATTTTAATGTTCTAAAAATAACGCGAGAAATTTCAAGGCACGCCCCTGCCGCGGTAAATTGTAACAGTAGTTCTGATAACAGACCTTTATTGGCTTATTCTTTTTTTGAAATTCTATCTCAACAAAAAATATTGTACGAATTATATATTTTACTGTAAGTTCCATGTGAAGCGTTTAGTGTAGAAAAATAGATACCGCCCCTTTTTGTTTCATACTATTACGGAACTATGTACTTACATAAATATACAGTGTCTTTCACTTAAAGTTGGAACACCTCCGTATTTAGGATGGCGTTGGTCGATTTCCAAAATTCTTTTTTTTATATGATAGTACTCAAAAAGGCTTACTTTTTGATATTATATTTTTTGACATGTGATCTTTTCTACGGCCTACGACCCTCAAAAATTAAAAAACATATTAGGCATTTAAAAAAAAATCAATAGCATTTTCGACTTGATCACACCTGAAAACTCTAAATACAAACTGTCATTATTATAGCTTCTACAGGGTGTTCACAAAATGGGTGCAAATTTCGAAAAATTTTATTCATTGTAGTGTCCTGTATTAACAGTGGAAAATATTTTTAAGGTATTTTTTAATAATTTTAATTAGTTTTTCCATGCAGTATGATTTCACTCATACAAGGTGTTCACAATAAGACAGTCAAATTATATAGGTATATTTTTTATTATACTAGAAATGAAATGAAAAGTAGGCCTTTTTGAGTACCTACTACCTAATAATAAAGAATTTTGGAAATCGGCCAACGCCATCCTAAATATGGAGATGTTCCGACTTTAACTGAAACACACTGTATGTATATTCTTATAATGTAAGGAGTGCAGTTATAAGAAAACAACGATTGCGTCATTTTTTGTTTGAAATGAAATTACATAAAAAATATCCCTTACCTACAACCAATCCTGTACCACTTTGCGGCCGCCTTAACATTCCACATAATAGACACATTCCACAAAATTATTCAACGTACAAGTTGCTAGAGTGCAACATATAAATTTAGCTTTTTCTAAATTATAATTTATTTGAAATGAATTATTTTGTACATTTCATTTGTTCAAATCTTTTGATAGAAATCAGAAATCCTATTTAAACTAGTTCAGAGATTATAAAAACAGTAACTGTTTGTAGTTTCTCTTATTTTTAATAATACGAATACAGGAAAGGCCGATGGTCTATCTGAAGTTACGTGAGAGCGATAAAGTAAGTCATAGAAATCCATGCGATAGAGAAGGATGGCTATAATGAAGGCGTCTCATAGTCACCGCCCGTTTCGCCCTTCCACAAATAAGATCCACTTCTTATTTGTGGAAGGGCGAAATGGGCGGTGATTATTAGACGCCTTCACCATACCCATCCTTGTCTATCTCATGGATTCCTATGGCTTACTTTATCGCTCTCACGTAACTTCAGATAGACCATCGGTACTTTACTACCCGGTACATCAAACAACAGTGGCGGCTTGGGACATTGAGAATAGGTGAAACATATTAATTGATTGACTAAAAAGAAAAAAAAGCGAAAATTTTCAAAATTTCAAGGTCAAATGGCTTAAAATGAATTTGGAAATTTTTAGTTGCACCTTCAATATTATCGAAAAACTTACGTTCGTGAGAAGGATTTTCATTTATATTTTATAAAAAATAGAAATATTAGTTCGGCTGCAAACATTAACGCACACCGTACATGTATGTTCCAAAGAAGCTTTGTGGTTACGACAACCTCGCGTGACGTTCCCAAAATTGTTAAATTCCTTCTTATTCCACACGCCCAACTTTACATCAACAATTAAGCACGGCATACAGAAAAGTTTTTTTAAACGAACACTTACACACAACCACTAATACTCCGAATATCATTCATTCCGAAACTTTCGAACGTACACGTTGTCTTTTGACTTCCCCTTTTTTTCCATATCGAGAGAATAAGGCACAGGTCTCGCAATTTAAAAACTCTTTTTTGTCCTCAATTTTCCATCTGGAAAATGGTGTTTCCAATAAAATACATACTGTAAACAAATATTAACTAAGAACCGTTATAATCGTGCACTGGGCGACGCGTATCATATAAACTGTTAAAGGGCTAAAGGCAGGCGATGGGGGATGCTGCTTGAATTTCTGCGTCACTCGTTCCCCCACGCCGTAGTTTAATCCCGTGTTGGCCGCGTCATTGCCATGACAACCGCCGTAAACAACGCTAGGAAGAGAAGGAGAATACGGACTGATTTCAATCTGCTTCACTTGCGTATACTATACGTTGTATGGTATGTACGAGGTTGATATTCGCGCTCAACGAAGGCAATGTTTTTTTAGAAGGCGTTCACCGCGCAACTATTCTGTTTATTTCTGCGTATTAAACAAATAAACAAAATACATTTTCAATATACAGGGTCGGAAATCCACTTCTTATTTGTGGAAGGGCGAAATGGGCGGTGACTATTAGACGCCTTCATTATAGCCATCTTTTCTATCGCACGGATTTCTATGACTTACTTTATCGCTCTCACGTAACGGCCGATGAACCATAGGGACTTTCCGATCCTGTAGATTTATAAATGTAAATTATAAAATATACATAAAATTAAAAGTAATTTTAAAATGCACAATCAAACGGAAATTTTAGGTAGCGATGCGTCACTTGCATCATCTGACGAGCCGTCACTGTCAAACAATACCTCACATGATAAAAAAACCATTAAACACACCACAGAAATGAGACAACCCCCAATTCCAAAGCCAAAGGCTGTGCGGAAGGGGCTACACTTGAAAATACGCGCAGATGGTTTATTTTGAATTAAATATATTTCGTTAATAAAAAATTGGAAGTAATGACTTCAGTCAATATAATCATCAAAAAAATCGTGCATCTCGATGGATCAGTGGTACCACTCTGTTTCTTTCAAGGATAAAGATTTGTTGAAAAATAATAATGTCCACGTTTTTTTCCTACGAAAAATGCAATAAGCGTGGAGGAAGTCAATGTTTCCATTTCCCCTAACGCTTGGGTGATGACCTGAATGTATTTCCTTTCACGTGTTATTGTTTTGCTCCTCGGAATGTAATATATATAACTAGTGGCAGAGTACAAATCCCCATACCGTTTCCGTATTATTTACCCATGAAGTGTAAAGGGGAGATAAACTTATTTATTGGAAAAAGTAATCTCGGTTGGGAAAAATAGGTTAATCTCGATTTCAATGGTTATTGACTTACGATATTAGTTTTTATACTACGCGAGAATACAGAGTGCCATACTAAATTCCATAGCAGTTTGTTTAAATAAGAATAAGGAAAAACTCTTTACCAGATTTAATTTAAAATTAATAAAGTTACATTAATATTTCTTATACCTTGTCGATTTAAATGCGAGTTTTAGCAGTGCTGTTAAGTCAAGAAGTATGCGATTACATGTTACGACTAGTCATCACTATTTAGTTGCAGTTTATTCATATACTCGTATTTTCATAGATATGTTATATAGGATTATAATTTTTAGGGAGATTAAGTTAAGATACTAATTAGTTTCAATTAGTGCTTTGAAAGATAGCAGAAACTGTATTATTTGGTGAATTAAATGAGAAAAGAACAGCGAAATTTATCACTAATAACGTTCTTTGTTTTATGTTTATGATAGGTAGTTCGTAGTTGATTAAAACAATGGTCAACTACTAAATTTCAACATGCGATTTCTTAAAGATGAAAAATGATATCGGGATAAATTCAAGTGCGTTTTAAAGAGTAAGTATAGTGCTTTAAAACCGCATTTTAGCAAAACAAATTATCTATTCATGTGACATAACCTCAAATATACAAAAAAAATCGCGATTTTGACACTTTTAGGCTAGGATATCTCGAAAACTAGAGTCAATTGAGAAATTTAGACCTCGGATTCGAATTTAGCGCACCAAAATCCTTCGGAAAAGTACATTCAGGTCTCTGAGTTCAAATTTTCTTGGCCTGTGTTATTAAAACAATATTACATTAAAATACAACATCCTGTTTCATCGGCTGTGATTGGTGTAATCTTTTTCGACATTCTATTCAGCCAATAGCATTATCTCGAGTGTAGACGTAACGGTTTGTCGTTGTTCATTGTAAACGAATCATTAATATTGGTGACGCTAAGATTTAGGGATTTTACGTTACCAGTCCTACAATGTTAGTTGCCTAAGCTCAGCGGTCACGTGGCTTGTAAGTATTTATGAAGACTCTTATTTTTGTGCAATAAAGAAACCGATTTAGTTGCTTCTATCGAAATATACAGGGTGCTTCAGGATTAAATCGACAAACTTTAAGGAGATATTCCAAATAAAAAAAAATCATGTATAAATTTTTTTCCAAAGACGCTTCATTTTCGAAATATAGGGCGGTAAAGATTAAAAAAAAATCGAATTTTTTAAATAACTTCTAAATGAAGAAGGCTATCTAAGCCAAATTTGGCATGACACATCTTCTTATAAGATACTATTTTTCCATAGAAGTAGAAGTCCCGCAAGCAACCAGTTGCGGAGTTATGGGGACTCAGACTTATTAAATTATAAAAAAAAATTAATACGGCCTTACTGAAAATAAAAAATGATGCTGTTTTTAGATAGAACAGTTTGTTATTGACAAAAAGTGTAGATTCACTTTTTTCCTAACTCGTATAGTTTCATGGCAAAATTGATTTTTCGGAAGGGTGCTTCTGGATTCTGTCCATAAACTTTAGGAAGACGTTCCTCATAAAACCTAAAAAAATATAGTACCTATTAAAATTGGTCTTAGTTTCGAGTATGTGTGAGTCAAATAAGCCTTTTTGTCTCCCCTTTCCTTGGGTTTTTAAATCATTTCATTTTTGATTCACTTCTCGCTTTGTCTAGGTATAATATTAATACTTAGGTAATTTTTTGGTTGTTTCAATTTACAAATAAATTTTCATGTATTGTTTGCCATCTTATTTTATTTAAAAGTACAAAAAACAAGTAAATGAAGTGACTACAAACTTCCTGAAAAAAATTAAGGAGTATTGCAAGGGTCGTTACGTTGTCGCATTACGACATAGTCACATTAGATGTTAGGTACTTAAATATTTCTATTGTTTTCATCAACACTTTTTTTCTAAAAAAAGCACCCTATATTTCAAAAACGAAACATCTCCTAAATAATTTTAATACTATTGGTTAAACCCAAGGGAAGGGGAGACAAAAAGGCTTATTTGACTCACACATACTCGAAACTAAGTCCAATTTTAATAGGTACTATATTTTTGTAGGTTTTATGAGGAACGTCCTCCTAAAGTTTATCGACAGAATCCAGAAGCACCCTTCCGAAAAATCAATTTTGCCATGAAACTATAAGAATTAGGAAAAAAGTGAATGTACACTTTTTGTCAATAACAAACTGTTCTATCTAAAAACAGCATCATTTTTTATTTTCAGTAGGGCCGTATTAATTTTTTCTATAATTTAATGAGTCTCCGCCACTGGTTGCTTGCGGGACTTCTACTTCTATGGAAAAATGGTATCTGATAAGAAGATGTGTCATGCCAAATTTGGCTTAAATAGCCTTCTTCATTTAGAAGTTATTTAAAAAATTCGAATTTTTAAAAAATCTTTAACGCCTTATATTTCGAAAATGAAGCGAGATTCGACGCCGTGTTTTTGAAATAGAACTTAGCCTTGCATAAACAATTTTCCTTAAAACTTGTTCCATTTAGACATACCTACATAAAATAACAAATTGACAAGTTCTATTCCAGGTTGAGATAATTGAGGTTATGTATTACCTAATTTCCTCTCCAATTTATAGTTTAATTGACTGTTAAGGTTAATTGACTGTTATAGATATTTCGTACTTGTGGCGTTACTTATAACTTTAATTAAAATCATGTGTCTAATCTAAAGAAAAGAAAGATTCCTCTTTACTGCAAAAACCTGGTAAAAACTTTTTTGAATCATTCATATTCGGCGCGTATTATTTTGTTACTAATGAACATTTATTAAAAATATATAGAAATAAGCATAAAATTTTAACCAAATCATCAAAAGCAACAACTTTCGTCGAATAATTTTTATCGTAAAACGTTTAAATTGTCTTCTCCACTAACTTTATTTTAATTATAATTTTTAGTATTTAGTGGATTTAATTTACGGTATTGCATAATTATTTGTACTTTCCCATCCTATAATTGGTTTCCCTAAACTGTTGGAAGGTGTATTCTGAATAAAAATAATAAATAGAATACAATAACAAAAGCTCACACTATACAAACTTTTTGACAAACTTTGATGGCATCTGGGTTAATTTCAAACAATTTTTCTTATATGAACGTAGGTCCGATTCGTTCTTGTTTCGAAGTTACAAGCATTTTAAAAATTTTTATTTCATATTTCAATCAAAGTAGCCTGATAAATAAAAATGATGATTGTTATAACAACGAATATTATTTGTGTTTAAAGTTTAAACATCAATTAACATTTATTAACCAAATTAACAAATCTTAAGACTATAAAAATTTTTCAAAATATCCACCCTCGGCTCGGAGGTAAGCCTCACAGCGCAGAACTAAATATTCCGTGACTCGACGGATGAGATTTGGATCTGGTTAGCTGCATCCTGAATTATTTTAAGTAATTGCTGACGGGTAGTGATTTCAACATGGCAGACAAGCTGCTTCATATGTCCCCATAAATAAAAGTCCAAAGGATTCAGATCTGGGAAACGCGGTGGCCATGCTATTAGATCTTGTTCACGTATCCATTCGGGAAAGGATCCATTCGGGAAAGGATCACTCAACCAAGCAAGTACTTGTCTCCCTGTATGTGGTGGTGCACCATCATGCTGATACCACATATTTTGAATAATATTAAGCCCTACGTCATCAATGAAATCAAAAAGTTGTTTTCCAAGAAAGTTCTATAAAGATCTGCATTTAAACGATCATTTACAGGCAGTAAATTATTGTTGAAAATGCTACCCCAAACGTTGATACTGAAACGTTGCTGAAATCGTTCTGAACTAATTGCATGCGGATTTTGTAACGCCCAGATATGTTCATTATGGTTATTATTTATGTCGTCCCTAGTAAAACACGCTTCGTCAGATTACATGACAAGCGAAATGAATCTATCATTTTGTGCATGTTGTTGAAGTAACCAGTGAGAAAATTTTAATCGCTGAGAAGCATCTCCAGCATGCCTAACGCTTGTACATTTTGGCGATGTCTGTTTAATACACGCCATATAAAATTCGGTGATAAATGAAGATTACTTACTATACGCCGAACACTAATTGAAGTGTTGTCAATATCATCTATTATATCTTCTTCATTTTGTACATTCACTTCAGTACTTCAGTAGGGCGGATGGTCTTTTTTGAAGCGGGGTTACATTCTTCTCGAAGTCTACGAGATGATGCAGTAAAGACTGTGTGGGTGGGTTGATTTGTATTTGAGTATCTCGGACGGTTGCTTGTCTGGCGTTCCCATTGGAATACCCATATGCAAAGATAATATCTGCATACTCTTCAGTTGCAAATAAATGCATTTAACTACACACTTTAACGCTAAGTCTCAAATGAATTAACAAAATGACACAAATGATAATTATTGTTATACCAATCCTCATTTTTATTTTTTATTTATCAGGCTATTTTGATTGAAATATGAAATTGTATTTTTTAAAATGTTTCTAAACAAAAACGAATCGGACCTATATTCATATAAGAAAAAATTCTTGAAATTAACCCAGCTACTATCTGTCAAAGTTTGTCATAGAGCTTGCATTATTCACATTTTACAACTAGTGCCCTCACTAACGATACCATGAACTATTCTGTTTAGTTCCAGTTTTACAAAACTTTTGATATACCCCTAGTTGACACTAAAACCACTCAAGTTGATCAAGCTTTGATCCCTGATCATCGTTCTGATCTTATTAAATTAGCTTATAAATGACGGCATAACGATTATGTACGACTTGCTTTGTTTCATTGCATTGCATAACGCCACCATGGCACCATTATGCAATTATTTGATACGCTCATTGTGTACGAATCTCTGTAGGTACAACCTTTTTGTAATTTGAGTGTTCTGGCCATCCAGCCAGTTCATATAGTTAAATATTACAGGACTTTTTTGCACAAAGCAGTAGATTCTCGGACTGGGATGCGGGTCATTTTAAGTAAAAAGGGAATTTAATTAAAAGGACGGTTTGGTGAACTATAAAAAACGTTTAGAATTATGCATGTGAGATACAATTAAACAAAGCACCCATGTAATAAACTTTCTGAGCTTCGCATTACTTTATTTATTTAAGAGAGGAGAAAAATATAATAGAGGTAAAACATTCGTTTTATCTTTTATTTAATTGATTCTAGGAATGCCGTTTACGAATAAAAGATGCCATTTAAAAACAATGCGAGCTGTAAAGGGAATTATTTAAACTATTACCTTAGATGAGTCAAGTTCTCATTTTTCTCTTTTTTTTTTTAGACAGTTTGCACAATATATTAGTTTATTTGCTCATTCTCGACAATGGATTAGGTAATGGTTGCCATGGAACTACGTCATGTTTCTACTTTTCCGCTATACTATACAGATATTTAAATATTTTATTAAGAAAGAAATGCTATAAATAACATATGTTTGATAATAATCCCCTCGTGTTCCAAACAAAGGACATTTCTTTAAATAAGTTTTTCTGTGAAGGGTTATGATCGGGAAGAAATCCTAATTTGACTTCCACATTGTTTTTTCTTTGGAGAGTTCTGAAAGAAGTAGACAAAAGACAATCTAACAGTTTCTATAACTTACCCTAAAGAAAAAAATACAGAACAAAGTTATTACTATCAATGGCGTGGATAATAAGGCATAATAAAAAAGACATAGGTACATGGAATACATATACTCGTATGTTCTTTGTCCAGAACAGGATGAAGGTATTATAATACACCTTTTATAATAAAATATTTTTTGTTAATAGGGAAATTAAAGATTTGTTTAGTAAATTTAACAGCGGAAATGCCCACGTACTGGTTTTATAGCAATTTTGACTATTTGCAGGATCAGTATCAAAATATTTTACAAATATGAAATGCATATACAGAGTGTGACATTTAACACTCCCGCTGCCGATATCTCCGAAATGAAGAAATTAATTTTAGTTCCGGAAATTTGGGTTGTTAGGTCCCTCGAATAGCTTCAATTTGTAGTTAGAATTGTTAGTACAAATCTTTCTGTATAGATGGCGTGGCGATACTAAAAAAGTTTTTCTTCCCTGGAACGTGGAAATACAGTCCATCTGAAAGATTAAATTTTGAGTAATTTTTGTAATATAAGTTTTTTCCTATATTTACTTGTTTTCGAGATATGTCGACTTCAATGTGCAATGTATAATATAAGAGGAGAATCTATTAGTTTATTTAAATCACACTGAGACAAAATATTCTTTTAAAATATTGTTATAATGGCTTTATTCACATCATATACTAACTAACAAACAATAAATTATATAAAAAAAACGAATGATCAACTACAAAAAAAAATTGTAGGTACACTTGTAAATCTTATAAGGGGCAGAGATCAAATGTTATTAAAAAATGCTCATGTCATTTGTTTAAAATAAAACAATGACAGATGACACATATTAGTTTTCCAATAATTACAGTTTCATCAGATTGCTTCTTTCAATTTTACTTTACTACGATTTACCATTGTACAATTTTTTTTCTGTAGTTGATCATTGTTTGTTAGTTAGTATGTGATGTGAATAAAGCCATTATAACAATATTTTAAAATAATATTTTATCTCGGGATGATTTAGATCAAATAATAGATTTTGCTGTTATATCATACATTGCATATTGAAGTCGACATATCTCGAAAACAGGTAAATATAAGGAAAAGCTTTATATTACAAAAATTACTCAAAATTTAACGATCTTTCAGATGGACTGCATTTCCATGTTACAGGGATCAACAAATTTTTTAGTACCGACACGCCATCTATACAGAAAGAACTAACAGTTCTAACTACAATTTGAAGCTATTCGAGGGACCTAACCCCCAATTTCCAGAACCAAAATAAATTTCTTCATTTCGGGGTTATTGGCAGCGGGAGTGTTAAATGGCATACCCTGTATATTGTAATTAAAAAAATACATAATTTAATTTGTTATTTATATTTCTTCGAGATCGCAAGAAAATTTCCCAAAAATTTATTTTTTATCATTTTTTTCCTAAATAAAAAAGCAAAAAAGATAATCGCGAAGAACATTATGTGAATATGTACAGATATTCAAGGATTCTCATTGCTAGCTAGAGGTGAAGAAATTAATATCCTCGCACAATTTAGTATCAATAAGATTTAGAAAAGATTTGTTTATTATGTTATGTAAAAAATTCCTCAAATATAAAATGTAGAAACATGTTGTCTTCAGACGGCTCGAGATTTTCAATCAGGTAATATATTAACATAGTATTTGTTGTTGTAGCGCAAAGAGTTTCGGACACCGGTGAAGTATAACGTGTCGAGGTCGCGACGGCGCGGCGACGGTGGCGCAGGGCGACCACTAAGAATCTTAAATGTCGAGGAGATAATTTTAGATCTCGTAGCACCAGAAATATCGCACAGCAAGTAAATATTTCACATGCTGTTGTGTGACGGACATTACGAGAAGCTGAGTTGTACCCATTTCATATTCAACGTGTTCAAGCGCCTGAGGATTTTCCACTACGTCGAGGTTTTTGCGAATGGTTCCTTCAGGAACATGCAAGAAATCCTCAATCTACAGGGCAAATACTTGTTACAGATGAAGCACGTTTCAGTCGAAATGGTGTACGTAACGTCCACAACACTCACCACTGGACTATCGAAAATCCACACGAAATACGTCTTTCAGCAACAGTTTTCAGTGAACGTGTGGGCCGGTATTGTTAATGACACTTTAATAGGACCTTTTGAATTGTTCAGACGCTTAGACGGTGCTTCATATCTAGAATATTTGCTTGCCGGAGTTATTGGGTAAATTAAATGTTGTGTATTCCACGGAAGTTCGTGACATCGACCAACTGCGACATCGTATTGCCGAAGCTTGTAACACGATTCGAGAGGATGTGGCATTGTCGCAATGTGTGCGAGCGAATTGGATACGTCGCACTGAAGCTTGTGTGCGAGCAAATGGTGGGTACATCGAACATCTTCTATGAAAATCAGCAGTTCTCAAAATGTGGTCCTTGCAATGTTGAGGTAA
Source organism: Anoplophora glabripennis (assembly GCF_000390285.2). Taxonomy (NCBI): domain Eukaryota; kingdom Metazoa; phylum Arthropoda; class Insecta; order Coleoptera; family Cerambycidae; genus Anoplophora; species Anoplophora glabripennis. The sequence continues at coordinate 134,343 of NW_019416680.1, read as the reverse complement.
GTCAGATTTTGAAATTGCATTATTATACTCGACACATTTTGACATAACGGACATGTGACAAAAATATTTGGCTCCTCCTAGAATACAGACAATGACTTAATAATAAAAAGTAATCGATGAAATAATACTCTTTGACTGATTTTCTTCTGTTTTGAATGTAAGTCTTGCAAATACTATTTACAACCTATTGGATTATTCTATATCCCCCTTATGAGCACGTATTATAGACGCAGTGGCGGCCCGTGGGTTTGAATACGGGGGGGCGCATTTTGAAAAGAGGACGTACATCATAAGAGTTGCGGGGGGTGTGGGGGGCGAAGCGCCGCAGGCCAAAAATTTTAAGGAATTTGAAGGTCATTGTGTTTTGCAAGTACCCCAAAATGAATACTGTCAGTGTGTACAGTAGGTATGTACCTAGATACAATGCGAGAAGTAAAATTCCAACGTGTGGGGGCTGAAGTGGATAATCGATTAACCAACCCTGTTAGGATATAATTATGTAGATTACTGTAATAGTTCATTCCGTATAGTTTTTGAAGTTCCTTTAAAAACATGGGCATCACTAAGATGTTTATCTAAAACGGGATCAATTTTTGCACCATAGTCTATCAGTTCTAAAAATACCCCTTTGTTTACCGAGTCACTTTTTTATTATGTCCGCGAAGAGGAAGGTTACATGTACCACATAGTTTTAAGATATCTATAATTTTTTAAAGAAGTAATCGATTTTTCTTAACTGTTTCGTTATGACTATTTACTATTTATTTGTTCTGCATAAGCACTATTTAAACAAGAAGCAATATTTACTCTTCCTAAAAGTAAAAAACTCAGCAACTTATTTTTGTGTTTAGGAGAATTTTCATGTTTCTTAATTTTGTCCGGTAAATGTTTCAAGTCAGAAACTCCAGTTTTCGTCCAGTTTTCTTCGCCTCCTCCAAATAATAAACTTACAAAACAAAAAAAATCTATTTGTTTCGTCACAACCACACAATACACACAACCATAGGGTCTTATCATAAATGTTTTTATCAAATTTGCGAATAAAAGCCGGGATAATTTTTGCACTCTTTCTGCACCTGAACTAAATTCAACACTGGCGTTGGACGTCCGTTATTTTTCAATTAGACTTTTTCCTCTGAACTTAAATTACTAATAACAAGTTTTTTTATTTCACAAATCCTCATTTTAAACTTAAACTTATAAAATATAATGTCTTAAAAAGCGCCAAAGCAAAAACAAAACACGTATAACCACACTTCAGTGATACGGGTTACTGCCTCATGGATAGAGATGGGCGGAACATGACTGATTCGGCTCAGTGAGCCGGCTCTTTGTATTGAGCCGAGTGAACCGGTTCCTTCTCAAAGATCCATCCGGCTTTCGGATGTCGGAAGTGGGGAACCGAAATCAAGAGTAGTGCACCCGCACTCGCACAATTCATACACTGCAAGTATCGGGTGTATTATTTGTATTATTCCCTACTTTTTCAAATGATAAATAAGTAGTGAAAACAAATTTTCATTCAAATAAATACAAAAAAATAAATTCACCAAAAAATAATTATTTAATAAAAATTAATTCCAAAATTTTCTTTTTTTTTTCCTTACGTCATTTCTAAATTGCTAGTTAACAATCAACAAAATATAGATTCTAATATATTTGTATAAAAATAATACATAATTCTATTAAACAATCTATTTTATGTATCTGTTTAATAATTTTATTAAGTGAGCTACG
>NW_019416680.1:74488-132075 GCF_000390285.2 Anoplophora glabripennis | reverse complement strand
TAAACACGTCATTAGGAGGGGGTGGGCGGAGTCCCAGAGTTCTCCTTCTCGAGCCGCCACTGTATAGACGTCTACGGTGCAGACATACACAGTTGAATACCTAGGTCTATCCAGTCTAATTTTTGAGTCCCGTCTTGGGCACCTCGAGTACAGCTTCTATTACTGTGTTACTACATTTTTCAGTCTTAAAGTTAATATAATTTCTATTGCTTACCCGACACTGATATAACTCAATTATTGTAAACTTCAATCTAAATAAATTATGGTAGAGTTGTCACTGGAAATAGAATAATAGCTCCCTATTCTTTCCTTTATCTTTTGAGGTATCAAAAAATATATATGAATGAAAGAAAAATAGAGAGTAGAACTTCTAGTATGTATAAGAACTATTTAAATCAATGACCTCTTATAGTCATGAATGGAGACTTTGAGTAATACCCTTTTAAATCCAGATTAGAATAAAACCACTTCGGTTTTATTAGGCTTGTCATAAATTCTTGGCAATCTCACAGATGTGAAAGAGCGAGGGGAAATTTGTTAATTTAAATTAGCGTTCATTCATTATTTTCCGAGAGGGAAGCTGTGTACATTGTTAATAATTAAAATAGAAGCATGTGTAATAGGCTGTTGATACCGGATGCCCTTCAGAAAGTTAATCAACAGTCCGAAGGCAGGAAAACAGTAAAGTTTTTGCTTAACTACCCGGTGGGTTTATAAAGAGAATAATTTTAGTAGAATCTGAGGAGAAATATTTACAAAAGGAAAGTCATCAGTGATATTTTCATAAAAACATTCAGTAGTTATTCACATATGAATACAGTTTGTTTCACTTAAAGATGGCGTTGGCCCATTTTTAAATTGTTTTTTATATGGTAGTACTCAAAAAGACCTACTTTTTGATATTATTTTTTCTACGGCCTACTACCATTAAGAAAGGATCCTCAAAAATTAAAAAACATATTAGGCATTTTTTTAAGAAATAAATCATCATCAAAATCCTAAATACAAAGTTTCATTAATATAGCTTTTACAGGGTGTTCACAAAGTAGGTGCAAACTCATTGCAGAGTGTAGCTATTCACGGCTTTTTTTGCTTATAGTCCAAGAGAATTAAGCTCAAAACCTTTGTGATATGGCTGTTGCTTGACGTAGATTAGATATTATTAAAAATCAGTCGAAAATAATATAAACAATGAAAATATAAGGTTGCGCCAAGAAAAAAAGTTGTTCTATTTGCAGAAAAAAATAGAAACTGCAAAAATACTCAAAAATGACGTGTTTTCCAATATAACTTCTTAAATATGGAAATTACAGAAAAAACTATTACTTATGAAATTGTTTGTTATGAAATTTGATATACAATAGAATTGTTTTGATACCTGCACATTTCATATTTTTGTTGCTAGGTAGACAGAGCAGCGTTAGAAAGTAATGAAAATCGAGGTAATTTTGAAGCGTTCAACTGATAGGTAAGAAATTGTCCAATTCTACTATAAATGTAAATGTAAATATTTTAACGGATTACAAAACGAAATCCCAAAACCCGATCCAAATCGGTCTGGTAGTTTTGGTATGAGACAATTTGTTACTAAATTTCAGCGCGAAATGTCGTTATTTTTTTGCGTCAGTGCTGGGGTTAAAGTTAGGAATTTTAATTGGCGCTGATTTTTTTACACATACTTGAACCCCTTAACTATCATATAGAATCGTGGTAATATCAACTTTCTTTCTTTAAATAATTTTTGGAGTTCGAAAAATATTTTTTGTTGTTAACTGAGCACTTGAATTTTTGTGAAGTGTCGAGAAACAACTCTATTTTTCGATGATTATGCACCGCTATACATATTATTTGTCTAAAATCATACAATAGTACATTATTCATTGCTCTACTGGGAATTTTTTGAGCGCATAGTATCATAACTATTCAGTCCAATATTTTTTTTTACGGCAGCGTATGTGATTTTATTACCTATAATATTCGTGAGGAGTAAAACTAGTATTAAGTATTTCTAATTAAGCTAAAAAATGAGAATTTCAAGGAAATAGAGCTGATCAGTGTTCCATGATCTACACCAATACCAACTGATTTCCATATAGGGCAAAAACATCAGACAAATCGTTGAGAATTGAAAAAAGAATATTAGTAAGTTCGGCTTGAAATTTCACAGATAGTCTTAAATGGTAGACCTACTTTTACCATATTGTCTGGTGTTTAGAGCATATGAAAGGTATTTTTTCATAATTTTATTAACCGAAGGTATATCTATGCAGTTTTATTAATTTCACTCATACAGGGTGCTCACAATCGCTTGCGGAGACTTATAAGAAATAAGAGGAGACGAATTTAACAGTGCATATCAAATGATGGTGGGATGGAAAACAGTAATATTTAAATATTATTTCGATGAGAAAGTCATTTCTTGTATATTAAAAGAAATATATAATTTGGTTGTCTTATTGTGAGCACCCTGTATGAGTGAAATCAATGAAACTGCATAAATATACCTTCGGTTGATAAAATTATGGAAAAATACCTTGAAAATATTTTCCACTGTTACTCTGCAATGAGTGAATTTTTTCGAAGTTTGCACCTATTTTGTGAAAACTGTAAAAGTTATAATAATGAAACTTTGTATTTAGAGTTTGGAGGTGTGATCAAATCGAAAACCATTTCTTTCTTAAAAAATACCTGATATGTTTACATTTTTGAGGGTCTTTTCTTACTGATAGTAGGCTGTGGAAAAGATCACATGTCAAAAAATATAAAATCAAAGAGTAGGCCTTTTTGAGTACTATCACATAAAAAGAAAGAATTTTGGAAATCGGCCAACGCCATCCTAAATACAGAGGTGTTCCGACTTTAAGTGAAATTCACTGTATGTAAGTGTTGTAAGGTCATTCATTATGGTATTAGTAGGGTGGTCAAAATCAGCGAAAACTAAAGTTTTGTTTGTAACATTTGTTTCGATTTTTTATTTATTTTATTCGTAATCATAATGAAAAATAGTATTCAAGAAAATATCAAAAGTGGAAACAAGTGCAGAAATTTTGTTGTCGAGTTTTTGTTTTTCGTGATAAAATCAGGAGTACCTAATATTTAATTCATTTTGACTTAATTTTGGACAAATAAAATTGTACAAAAAACTTTTGATACGACTATTGCCCCGAATGATATTCGACAAAAGTTTAATATTAAAAATTCCATTAATTTATCTATTAAAGGACGATTTTTTATTGCAATAAATCCACATAATTATTATCAGGGAAACGTTATATTTTGTTGACTTTTGACTAAACACGTCATTAGTATACTAATAAAACTCAACTACTAACAAGTTTGCTGCTGATGACAAAAAAATATCTATCAGTAGGTAATTAACTGAATTTTGAAATATTTTTATCAAATATCTTGATCTCCTACAAATATTTTTCGGGATTTTATTTATTTCCGAATGGTAAAATCAGTTTTACACTACAAAAGAAATAAAGATACTCGTGACTTTAATAGGAAAAACAATAGCTAAACAGTTATCGCTAAATCTGTCGGAACTATGTACAAACAACCGCAGACGACCTACTATGCAGATTGGAAAGATTTGTTTGGAAGATTTCCCGCCATTGCGCCATGATTGCCGTCAAAAGAGTCATCAGCTGTGTCAGACAACGTTGATCTTTAGAAATGCTCACAATCTACAGAGGGACATTTCAAAATACGAATTGCCCGACTCTTACGCGGACCGCTCTACAAGCCCACCTGCAAAGTCAACCTAGTGAGCGTTTTAATCTCAACCAAGGTATCAAATATACAGATATTACATTCATTTATTGTTAATTATCGTGAAAATTGCTCATTTCATGAGCTATATGCTCCCATTGCAACGTAGCTCATACAACCAAATGAAGATCCTTAGGGAAACAAGCTCCTAAAGCTTCCATACACAGTAGGATCCTAATGCTTTCTTACATAACTCAAGCTACAAAAGTTTCCATCAAGCTCCTAAAGCTTCCATATAACCATTTTTGACAGTACTACCTACCATAATATAAAGTGCTCAGTGCAAAGGAAGTTTAAACCGAAAACCTCACATTAAGAAAACATAAATCCACAAACTAAAGCATATTGGCGCATCTTTAGGTAAAAATAGAGCGTGGACCATTATCCCAAGACTAAGCAACCTCGTTATCAATGGAGAAAGAGCGACAGCATTGACGCCCTCTAACCTAAGTGTCCGTTTAGGATGGTGTGAATGGGAAGACGCCCGAGCATCCTGATGCGCTTTGTAGGCTATACCACCCATATCTACATATACATATATACCTGTATATCAAGATATACATATAATTGATAAACAATGATTTTTAAAAATATGGGTCAGAGAATAATAAAAAAATATAAAAATAATAATATAATCAGTTAACAGTTTTTCTTTTCAATACAATCTAAATCACTGCCTTTGATATTAATGAATTTATGATTTACTAATTCCGCTGATAATATTTATAATTAAATTATGCTTATTGAATTATTGTATATTTTGTTGGTTATTTATTTATTATTGTTTATTTATTGATAGATAATTAAATATATTTCTTGATTTAATTAGTTCAAATTATATTTGTCTTTTTTTTTGTATTCACAAAAATAAAATAGCTGAATACGAAAACCTAAACTTATTTAATTTTAATTTTTAATAGAAGTCAAATGAATAAAATAGATTATGATCTACAATATTTTCTAAATAACCTAAAATATTGAGTGAGGTGATTCTTCAGTTTATTTTAGGAAGAAGAAACCTGAAGAAAACTAAAAATACATTTTAAAGTCTTATTTCTCAGACATGTAGTGTTGGAACTTAATTTTTTTATGCATCCATAAACAGATTAATTTTTTTTCCTGAAATTTTTATTATCCAATTACTTATCCATTAAATATCATTTTTTGGTTGAAATCAGTTTTTTTTTTGCGCCATCACTATCGTACCTTCGTACATTACGGAAAAATGATGTCTGAATTATTTTAGCAAAAATTCATGCGTCACTATTTATTAGAATTTAAATAATATATTTTCTGTTTTTAAGTTTATCAGGCTTCTCAAAAATTTTTAGTTGGGATGAATAACACCAGTAGTATGCCTCATTATTAATGAAGTACTGAAGTAAATTGGGCATTTTAAAGCTAATATGTTCTTAAAACTCCCTTAATATTTTAAATTATTTATTATGCACTTTCTACTTTAATTTGCTCATGAAAGTTTGAAATTTCTAAATTGGTTTTATCTCGTACACTGAATAGAGCTAATAGTAATTTGTATTCATAAAATAAAAAGTACCTACCGCTAGACATATACCACTACATATAACTTTAATAATTACGAACTGACGTATATCCGAGATTAAAACCGAACTTATTAAAAAGTAATATAATACGCACAAACTTAGGAAAATATTTCTTTTCTGAACACGCGATCATAGATACAGTAGTCCTTTGATGTTAATCACTGAAAATTAAAAATTTTCGAATTATCAATTATAGTAACAATTTAACATTACCAGTAAAATTTAACAAAAACCAAGTTAAGAAAATATATATTTATACAAATTGTTCATTTACAATCTTCTGTTTGAATGTAAATATTGCAAATGCTGACTTCAGAAGTATCGCATTTCGAAACAAAATCCGTTATTATTTTCAGACTGTTAATAAAGCTTTTATACTTTTAATAAAAAACCTGCTTTAAAATGCAAGTTTAAAAAGGATGAGATATCAGGTCGTTCAGAATTAAAATAGGGTGGGATGAGCTCCAGTTACATTTAATTTAGGATGAATTATTGGCAATTTAATATGTAATAAATGATGACGTATTCTGTTAGAAATATAACGGTGACTTGGATATTTCAAAAAGTAAAATTCGTCATCTGCTTTTAAATTTAAGATTTAATTTTACAAACTACAACTAGATGATAAAAATAGGTATTTTTATTACAAACATATTACACAGTTTCGTATATTATGGTGCAAACAAAAAAAAAGAAATTGAAAGCTTTACATAATACTAATATTAATAAGTAGATGATCCAGACCATTCCATAGTGGCAGAAATAGTGGCATGAGTCTTTAAAATAGGCTCAGACTATGTGTGAAGGCAAGCACTAGTTTTGCTAGAGTCTCTCTGACGTCCTGAGGTGACAAAATGCTGTCCTCAGGTATTTGTGTCTTCGTCTTCGTGTTGGCATGTTTTTGTTAAGCAAACCTATTTTCCGATTTGCAACTCACGTTACAATAATGCAATAAGTGCGTTACAACGAAAACAAATATAGTCGTGCATCCTTATTTGAAACAATGTATACACACATATTCCTTATTTGAAACGAAATATATGTTTAAAGAAAGGAGGTTGGCAATACTAGCAAGATCAAACACGTGATGTAGAATGTGCAGGTAGAACAAACCTTAACCAAGCCACAGAAGAATTGTTTTATCTTTTGTGCCCAAGCTGCTCAGAAACACTGCGCAAATTTAGCTACGAACCATACCAGAGACGCTTCCAACCTCTGCCTGATGCAGATATGTCTCCGTTGTCTATAGTGGTAAATTGAGTTGCAAACTTATAAAAAAATAAATTTCGTTTTGGCGTTTAGAAAAATTTTGATCGATACATTGAAGTTGCATTTTTTGAGACAAAACGTCTGAATCTGGTTCGGGCAGGGTCATGAAGGCTTGCAAAAAATGTAATAAAATTTATAGGGTCGTATTTAACAAAATGAAGTTCATGATGGTCCTGAAAAGACGAAACGTTACATATAAAAATTGATTATCATGGGAAAGTGTTCTTTTTCATAACTACCTCAAACAAGGCTGAAATGAAACAAAAATGGATTACCAAAATTTCAGTTTCGAAAACTAATCATGTTAGTCTTGATTTTTTAGAAGCATAATGTTGGTCTCTTGATTACGCAACTTTGCCCCCATTTAACTAACCAGAAAATGTCGAATAAGCAGATTAATGAATGTAGATGACTTGAATTACAACAGCTATTATGGTAACAAAACTGTTAATGAATAAAATTAACTAAAAATAACTACAATTTGCAATCAGTGCACTCATGAACTACCCCGTGTGGTTACAATTTTACAAACCTTTTGAAACCCTCCTGCTTGTCTCGAACTATAATCTCGGTTTTTCAAGTAAATTATTATCTTCAACTTTAATAACATGTTGGCAACATTTCATGCAGTCTTCCACTACTGATGAGAATTCTGCTACTGTTATAGTTTTCACAGCTTCTAATTTAAATAAAATATTTATCTTTGCTACGTTGTTTTTAATTTGAGGCTATATCATTTCAATCGGACTTAAATCAGGATGGGAGGGTGGGAGTCTCAAAGCCCCGTGCCCGTTTTTTTGGATTAGACAGTGTTGTTTTTTTATTATGTTTAATACTGTTGTGGCTCAAGCTAATTCGGGGAAAAATGTATATTTTTACTTATTAACGAATCTACCATATCTGTTTTTCTTGAGTTGCAGGTATGTGTTTTCTGTACTTGCATATTATGGTATGCTGCATAATCAGTTACAACACAACTCGCGGGGAGATTTGAAATCAATTTTTCTGTAGGCCTCTTGTCATAATTTTGCGAGTTCATGTCGTCGTAATCTCCGGATTTGGTTCCAGATTAAAAAATCAATTAAGTTGAGGATAAAACCTATTTCACCACCTGCGTGAACAATTAGATATAGCTCATATATAACTTACTTTAGTTATAGTCTTTTCTATTAGCATCCGCTGATTGTTCTTCGTTTTCCTCCGTCTGAATTCAAGTTTGTTAATAATGGTGTATTTTTTTTTTGTAATTGTGTCCGAGTAACTCGACATACTTCCGTTTTATAATAATTCTCATTCTGGTATGTTGGTTTTTGTACACATTTTCTTACGTTTTTTAGAACTAAATTTTACTTCTCCATATCCATTGTTTAGAGTTTGTAATTCGATATTTCCTCTTAAGATGCTCTGTATAAGGGCTAAATATACTCTTGTAGCACGGTTTTTTAATTGTATTTTATTTTCAATTGGAAAAATTCTCTTAAAATAATTATACATGTTAAGTACTCCTTTGTAATTGCAAAACACATTATGCACCCAAGCTGCTGCGGTGAATGCCACGCCGCCAATGTCTTTCTGCCTCGGGTGTCGAATGAGGTTAATTCCAAGAATGTGACATAGGGTTTCAGCCTTATTTGAGGTGATATTGAAAAAAGGAGAACACTTTCTATGGTCACTTTTTGCCCTCTATCGAATGGCATAATCGATTTTTATATGTAATGTTTCGTCTCTCCAGGACCAACATCAACTTCATTTTTTTAAATACGACCCTGGACATTTTATTCCATTTTTTGCAAGCTTTCTTGACCTCAGACGTTTTGTCACGAAAAATTCATCTTCAGTGTATTCGTTCCAAATTTATCTAAATTTTTTATTTAGATTTCTTTGTTTATTGAATTATCGTGCACTGTAAGTAAGGCATAATATTGGTCCCCTGATTACGCAACTTTGCCCCCATTTTTTCCGAGATCCCTGTAGTGAGAAACGAATTTGTAACAGCCTGTATATGATAAACACTTAAATTGTCCATGTGAAGAAATTTAGAATGTTCTTTGTAAGAGGGTGTGCGCCTAAGTTGGAGAAATTGTTGCATCCAGTCAGCAAAAAAACCGAATGCCACTTTTCGGCACCATTGACCCACCTCTGTTTTAGCTTCTGCCTAAGTGATGAAACGTTGTCCCTTCGAGTGTTCCTTCAATTTAAGATAGAGAAAATAATCGGTAAGTGTAAGATTTGGGTTGTACGTATAGTATTTCTGATGCATTTTTTTAAATCCTCAAAATACGTGACTATCTTCATGGATTACCAATTTTCTTCATTAGACATCTCCTTAATTAGAAACTTATAAATTATGATTCAGCGCTTACAAGTACTTAGGAATCGATATTTTATTACCTGTTGGAGGCACAAATAATTTGAAATTTATCCTAACAAGGCTTTGAGATGCTGGCCTCCAAACATTTTTCTTTCTATATCTCCTTAATTATCGGTATAGAAATTTTAATTTTTGGTTTACGAATAATTACAAAAATTACTTACTAATTATTATTGATAAAACAAATTTAGCCGCTATCTTAATTTGCATTTCATAATCTTTGATTCCGAATTGGTAGAGTTCCACCTTTTTGTTGAAAGCGGCTAAGAACAAGGCTTTTTATCGAATGTTTTAGATTATTAATCCCGAATAATTTGGACAACACATCGCAGAAGCAAATTCTTTCTGATTTAGTAGAAATGACAGTAGTAAACGGCATTTTACAATACTAGTGTTGTTCGCAGCAAAATCACAACACTTTATTTTAAAAGACTAAACAGAAAATGTGGTTGTATAGCATATGAATGAAAGCTGGGATTCTACTTTATAAGTCTTTTTAAACTTTGACTATATTTTAAATATTTTTAACATTTTAATACCATTATTTCCTGTAAAAATATAGCACGTTGATCATGGTTATTTAAGGTATCACGCAAATTTAATTTATTAATATGAGAGGAGTCAATGTTGAAACTGAACCGAAAAAACTTTGTAAAGGTGTTACAAACTTCTACTGGAAAAGTTCTCAATCCTCAGAATAAATTTACGAGGTATTTAGAATTTTTAGAATTTTAAAGAATATTTATTCTTTAAATTACAAGTATTAATTATTCCACAGTGGAAGTAGCATAAAAGTCAACAATAAGCTCGCATTTTACATTTGAATTTAAGCGTTTGGACAGTTCTAAAATGAGGTCTCTTAGGAGACCTCTGTTGGTGTTTCGAAATGAACTTGTAAATAACTTTTCTAATAATAATGTGATTTGGCTTTCTCAAAAAATATCGTATTTTATGAGAAGGTCCAACTTTTTTTTTATACGAATAAATTGGTATTTTAAAATATAAAGAGAGCAAAATAAGCAGCTTTCCTAGAAGCGCTGGATTAAGTTTTTAATTTTTATGTAACATTTGTTTGAAAATATTTAACAATGATTTTGTAAAATAACAATTATATTCAAGGCATATTTTTAATAAGGTACAAAGCAACCGAAAAAAATATATATTTTGAATTATCTAGAGCGTAGACGTAACGGTTTGTTATTGTTCATTGTAAACGCATCATTAATATTGGTGATTTAGAGATTTTTGGCTGACTGTGCAATGTTGGTTGCCTAAGCTCGGCGGTCACACTTTTTCACTTTTTATATTTCAGGCAGTAAAATTATTTCGAATTTTCTTTTGACTGGGTTCTTTCTGTTTTCACGAATTATAACACACTATTGGTCACAGTTTCGCATGAAAATTACTTGTTTTTTCTTTGTTCTAACAATTTTAAATATACAGGGTGTTAATGAAAATTTAAAAAATTGAAAAAGGAGCAAAAACTGAGTTAATTGATGTCATAAACATGTATCGGAAGTTTAAGGTCATAGAGAAAAAAAGCTAATTAAAAATGTGTTTTGGTACTGCAGAAATACATGTATTTTATCGCGGCGAGTACTTACAAAAAATTCTGTAAAACTTTTTGTAACTTCTAGGTTTCTTATGAAGCCGGACTGTATTCGAAAGTCAGTTTGTTGTTGTAGTGATTGCTGTGCTGTTTCTCGAGAGTATATTTAATAGCCGTATTTCTAAGTTTTCTTTTGAAAATGGCGCATTCATTTAGCAATCGCGAATATTATAATATGCTCATAATTTAGTTTTGGACACCGGTGAAGTACAAACGCGTTGAGGTCGCGACGGTGACCCAGGGCGACCACTAAGAATCTTAAATATCGAGGAGATGAATTTAGATCCCGTCAAAGAAGATCCGCATCGTAGCACCAGGAATATCACACAGCAAGTAAATATTTCGCATCCTGTAGTGTGGCGCACATTATGAGAAGCTCAGTTGTACCCATTTAATATTCAACGTGTTCAAGCGTTTACTCCTAAGGATTTTCCACTACGTCGAGGTTTTTGCGAATGGTTGCTTCAGGAACATGCAGGAAATCCTCAATCTACAGCGCAAATACACAGATGAAGCATATTTCTGTCGAAATGGTATACGTAACGTTCACCACACTCACCACTGGACTATCGAAAATCCACACGAAATACGTCGCGGTGCCTTTCAGCGACAGTTTTCAGTGAACATGTGGGCCGGTATCGTTAATGACACTTTAAAAGGATCTTTTGAATTGCCTAAAACGCTTTGCTTCATTTCTAGATTTTTTGCAAAATCGCTTGCCGGAGTTATTGGAAGACGTGGCATTGAATGTTGGGTAAAATATGTAGTTACTGCATGACGGAGGCCCCGCTCACTGTTTTCGGAGAGTGCGCGATTTCTAAACATCTTTTTCCGCCCTCTGGATAAGCAGCGGCAGCCTAGTTAGACGTCCTCCTCTCCCCCGGTCCCCGGACCTCACCCCTTTAGACTTCTTTTTGTGGGGATATGTGAAAAGTGTTTTCATGGAAGTTCATGACATCGACCAACTGCGACATCATATTGCCGAAGCTTGTAATACGATTCGAGATGATGTGGCAATGTTGCAACGTGTGCGAATTGGATACGTCGCGCTGAAGCTTGTGTGCAAGCAAATGGTGGGTACATTGAACCTCTTCTATGTTAATCAGCAGTTATCAAAAGGTGGCTTCTTGCAATGTCGAGGTAAGTCATATTTTAAAATTACATTTTACTCAACACAAATCCATGTATTTACCTTATTTTGACATAACGGACATGTGGCAAAAATATTTAACATAAGTTCTTTAACACCCTGTATAATAGATTATTTATTATTATTATTATTATTGTTAGTTGCTCATCAATCTGTAAGCAATCAAATCTTTATCTAAAACATTATTTTGTACTACTGCTGCACATGTCCCTACCAAACTGTAAAAAGGCTGTTCCATAAGAAAAAGTTTATTGGAATTTATATTTCTGTAATGCATCGCTCAGTAGTTTCTTTTTTGCTTTTCTATCATCTTCAAAGACAACAGAGTAATGAACAAATTTAATATATTCGCATAACAATTCTACTTCCTCTTTAAAATTTTGTTTTGTATTTATGAACTTTTACTTTTAATATGTAGGATGTAGGTTTGAGATATTACTTTTTGCGGATGTTGTCCCTAAATCTCTGGGCTGTGGCGTATACATCTATCACTTTAGTAATAAAAACCATCTAGTTGAATCTCTTTTGAGGAGTACGAGCCATTTTTCAAATAAAAGGTAGGCGATAAGTGATACAGGACATTTTCTAGCACTCAAATGCCGTAATAAAAAGAGAAATAAGTGGGTACACGGTCCGTTTCTGCAAAAGATTAATCACTGTATTAAATCATACGTCAATAACGTAAAATTTGAATTGCAACAATATCTTAAAATAATGTGATAAATTCGTTTCTTATAAACATTAATTTAGGTAATCTAACAAAGAGAACTTTAATACTGTATTACAAATTTAGCCCTAGTAAATATTTAATAATTGAAAATATATCAGTTTGTTTTGTTTTCTTTCTATAATAATTGATTTTATTGAAACCTATGGACATTTCCTATCGATATCTGTTATCTTTTTATACAGAGCGATTCATAACTTACCAAAAAGTCTTTGAGGACAATGTGCAATTAAAATGGTGACATGGTATCACCAAAATTGTTATAATAAAATATTTACATACATTGAGCAACAGTGATTATATTGTGTTTATTAAAATGTATTTCGTATGCCCCCCGGGTTATTTCAGGCGATTTGATTAAAACTAGTCGAATTAGTCAGAAAACCTTGAAATTAAAAAATACAGGGTGTCCGGTAAGTACCTCCTAATCTCTCGGGAGTGTATAGGGGAGGTCAAAATAAAACTAGTCCTTCCTATAATTTTTTTCCTAATGTGCCCCCTAACGGAGTTATGGGGGGTCAAAGGGGTACCTAGAAATTAACGTTTAGGGTTATAACTTTGAAACCACCCTGTATATTTTAATAAANTTGATCGGTTCCTTTAAGAATAATTTTGACCTGACGAGTGAAGGGAAGTATCGGGGGAGATACTGAGAGCAGTTCCACTTGGGCATTTGAAGACGGAAGTACACTGCTATTTTGTCGACCGCGGATTCGTTATCGAGCCTCTGGTTGTTATCATAAACACCTCGAGTACATACGGTGTTCCTTATTATTTCGTGATGATGAGTCTAACGAACGGTGATGCTACTGCCCAACTTACGTCTACGACTCCGACATATAAATATATTTTTAAATCTTTCGCGGGAATTACAGCGGGATCCCGCTGTAAAGGCGAATTTACCGCAAATTTCCAGCTGGAAAAAAAAGAGTGCGGGATTGCAAACCCTACGCGTGACAGAATAAAAATTCAATTTTATTGTGGTATTCGTTTTAAGCCGTTAGAAATAACATTTAAAAATGGAAGAATATTCCTGTGCAGAATATGCTGATATGCACCTAATTTATGGGGAAGCATTATGCAACTCCGTGGAGGCAAGAAGACTTTATGAGGAAAGGTTTCCGGGTCGACATTTGCCGAGTCCAAAAACTTTTGAAAGAGTTGATCGTAGTTTAAGAGAAACAGGTAAAAAAAAATAGTGAAAAACGTTAGTGAAACTAATTTCTTCCGAATCCTTTATTTAGGAAGCTTTTTGCCACGCCGTGGTGGAGCAGGAGCCCCGAGGAGAGTACGAGACCCTCATGTAGAGGAACAAATATTGGAAGACGTTGCTAATAATCCTTCAAATAGCATAAGGAAGCTTGCGGCGCAAAACAATGTTACAAAATGGGCTGTACATGAAACTCTGAAAGAACAATTGCTTTACCCGTACCACATCCAAAAAGTACATGCTATGTCTCCAGATGATTATCCAAAAAGACTTCAATACGCCAATTGGTTTTTACAGCATCATATTCGGAATCATAATTTTGGTACATCTATTTTGTTCACCGATGAAGCAGGTTTTACAAGAGACGGCATAATTAATTCGCATAATCTACATGTCTGGGATGAAGAAAACCCTCACGCTTTAGTTCAAACTCGCTACCAACAAAGGTTTATGGTGAATGTGTGGGCTGGCATTATCGGGAATCATTTGATTGGTCCATTTATTCTGGAGCAAAGACTTAATGGTGCTCTTTATTTGCAATTTTTAGAGGAAAATCTAAATATTTTGTTAGAAGAAGTGCCCCTTCAAATAAGAACTGAAATGTGGTACATGCATGACGGTGCACCACCCCACTTTGATCGTTTAGTACGTCAACATCTGACGAATGTTTTTGGTGATCGATGGATAGGTCGAGGCGGACCTGTATTATGGCCACCTAGGTCGCCCGACCTAAACCCATTAGACTTTTTTCTGTGGGGTCATTTAAAAAATAACGTTTATTCAACACCCGTAAATAGTAGAGAGGAACTTCTGCTGAGGGTAACACAGAACTGTGACCATCTCCGCAATAATCACGGAATATTATTTCAAGTGCACCGGGAAAACATTCGTAGGATTAGAAAGTGCATTGAAGTACGGGGTGCTCATTTTGAACATCTACCGAAGTAACATTTAGGTACCTTTGTTCATTGTTGAATGTTCTTTGTTGCATGTCTTGTAAGTAAGTTATTTTTCAAATGTTATTTTTAATTGGTCACTACTTGCTCATAAAGTATAGCCAACCCGTTCAAAGATTTCTGGACTTGATAAAGTTAAAGAAATTAAATGCATGAAATAATATGTAAAAAAAATAAATTTTAATTGTTGTTGTATTTGTTACCAATTTTTTTCAAAACCGATTTATCTCGCAAACCGTTCATTTTTTCGAAATAAATAAAGAGTACCATTTTTAAAGAAAAACCTTCAGAGTATCTAATAATAATATTTTCAGTTTGATAAAATTACTTCTGTCAAAATTTTGAGAAAAATTGTGATAGGGCCAGTCCGTTTCTGGACACCTGATAATAGCAAAAAGTTGATTTTAGCATCAAATCGTAGAGCTCCATGTGTAATACAACGTACGAAAATTTTATTAAAATATACAGGGTGGTTTCAAAGTTATAACCCTAAACGTTAATTTCTAGGTACCCCTTTGACCCCCCATAACTCCGTTAGGGGGCACATTAGGAAAAAAAATTATAGGAAGGACTAGTTTTATTTTGACCTCCCCTATACACTCCCGAGAGATTAGGAGGTACTTACCGGACACCCTGTATATTAGACATTTGCTTGTACTTTATGACGGGGAATGATAATACCAAAAAAGATACGATGCTAAGTTGGCAAATTCCAAATAAGTGTCAAAATAAGTGTTTTTTCACTTTTTTTACTGTCCATGAAAATCTAGACGACATATCGGAAAATTAGTTATTTTGTGTTGTAAGCAATTAAATTATCTATTTAAAGTCATTTATTGAAAAATGCAATGGATGCTGATGAAATTTGCGGAAAAGACAATCAATCCAAAGACCAACATGTGTATCAAAGGCCGATTCAATTGACTGTGAAATTGTTGCTCCAGCTATTTGTTAATTAATTTCGTTCGTTTTGTGCAACTAAACGTTTAATTAATAAACGTTAATTTTAGAAGTTGATATCGTAGATATAGGTTATAATTGATCCAAAGAAACGTATCGAAAAAGAAAAATTTCAAAAAGTTGAAATTAAGTTGCTCTTTACAAGTAACAAAGTAAGATGTGCAAAACAGCGTTATAAACAAATTGTTCCAGGGTCAGGCAAAGGCCGCTCGGGGCAGTTTTTTCCATAAATTTCATCGAACATCCTCGCTTTTTGTAATAATAATGCGCAATTTTCGTAAACTGATTTTTCCAGCGTTCGACCTTTATTTTACAGTTAACCAATAGGTGAAAAATGACTTTAAGTACCTTAAATTGTAAGTAATTGAATTGCCTACAAAACAAAATAACTAATTTTCTCATAGATCGTCTAGATTTTCATAGGCAGTAAAAACACGTACATTTGCAACTTATTTGCAATTTACAAACTTAACGTCACTTCTTTCTGTTACTTTTTTTTGATATTATCTTTCTACATATTCTTCCCCGTCATAAAGTGCAATAAAATGTCTACTAATGATTATTTTACGTTCCAAGTCTAATTCGACTGGAGTATAAGAAAATGTCTATGTTATGGTTCAGGTATTAGTTTCTTTGGATTATCCGTTATGCGTTAGATTTTGCGAATGGTGTTACAACAAAATACTCAAAATCCTCGATTTATATCTGTTGGTCGTAGATGAAATGTATACGAAATGAGATAAATAATATTCAGATCACATTTTCTATGTGATTCAACGAGACCTCATCTTCTAGCACCGTTTCTCTTTGAATGTTTGGGCAGGCATTGTTCATGGTTCGTTGATATTGCCCAGTCGAATGAATGGTCTTCTTGAAGGTGTTTCCTTTGCTGCTCGACCTGAATATGACTCCTCCACAATGGAGTGCCCCACATGTCGAAAAAATGTTGAAAATTACCTTAATGAAGTTCAAGAAGTACGGTGGATTGGATGAGGACTGACAGCATGACCACTACCATTTCCTAACTTAAATCCTCTCGACTTCTTTTGGGGACATTTAAAAATTAAGTATATCGCACTAAAGCGGAAATTCTTGATGATTTATGGCAACATTCGTAAAAGCTGGATTAGCCATGCCCAAATGGGTTTACGAGTCGGTAGACAAATTTTTTATTGTAACAGCATGTAAGTATTTTCTTTTTCTTGATTAAAATACTAATTAAGATTTATTGATTACATTTAACAGTAGCAGAAATTAATAATAATATAATAATAATATCTCTACTCCTCATTCTAACTACGAGAATTAGCCCAGAAGTCGGAGACTTGTGCGTGGGAGGAGGCGGCATATTATTATTACGCAGGCCGCATTTGCGCCCAGGAACGACTTATGTTGGTAGGCCCTAACCACCATTCAGTGCAGGAATGAGGGAAACCCTGGAAAACCTCATTAATTAGGGGGGTGGTCAAATGCCAACCGGTGTCAATCTCTCACATTGACCCAAGCCAACATTCTTCCACCTTACCATACCTGCACAGAGGGTGCCAATCCTCCGTACAAGCATAGCTAATATACGGTCTACCGGCCGCGGGATTCGAAACCCGGGCAGATCAACACATCGATTTAAGTACTGACGCCTTAAACCGTGCGGCTATCGACCGTGTACAATTAATAATACAAAATCAAATGGTTGTGATAAAAATCTACTTATTTATTACTTCAATTCTTTTTGTTTTTTGTACGTAAACTTTTTGTACATGACGATTACTGCATGTATTGTCTGGGTCAGATATTGCAGTCTACCAAATTTCAGCGGCATGAGGTTAAATATTTTTAAATAATTAAGTGTCTTTTGATTTAATTTTTACACTATGGATTCATTGTATATCCCATCATTTTTTTTATTAAATTGTGAATGATCCTGTATTTATACTTTACCTAATAAAAAATTATCTATTTTATTTTTGTTGAAAAGTTGGTATTTAATATTTAACTAAAATTTAAAACTCGTGGAAGAAGACATATTGTAAATAAAGATTTAGGACTAAATTTTCTTATCTCGTACCATATGAATAGAGTGAGTAGGTGCCATCATTTACAAACAAATCAATCATTTAGAAGAAAATGCTGTAATGGATTTGCAGCTGAGGCAGCTCCTATTGGCATAACCTTTAACCAAAATGTGTGAAGGGTGTTTTAATATACCTAATACAATTTTCTCGTTATCCTTCCAGTTGCGAAAAAGTGTAACAACAAACCTTATATGGCATTTTTTAAATTTATTATTACGTACCATATTATAAAAGCTACCCACCGAGATACATTCAATTTTTTTAAACAAAGTGCCCCTGTAATATTCTTTGAAAATTAATTAAAAAGTGTGTGGTTTTTAATTTTTGAGATTAATGTATCAGTCAGTAACGTACAGAATTAAAGAAAAATTGTAAACTGATAAATATCAGCAAATTATAAAACCTATCATTATGTGAAACCGAGTACGGCTTAATGATTTGGAGTTCTCTGCAATATCATCATCACATAATGAGGAAAAATATAATAATATATAAATAATCAGGACTTGTTGAATATACTATCCTTAGTAAATGACATTTTACCGGAGTGGTGCACTGGGAGATAAATTTTGAATATGGGGGAATGGGTGAGACCAGCTTTCGCGGAGTAGGTAAAAGTACGTGAACTCCACAATATTAATATGAAATTATAATTTTTTTGAAATCAAATTACTGGTCGAATTATAATTCACTTTTCAATGCACGAGTTGCTATTATTTATATAAATAGTTAAAACTTCAACAAATTGGGTCTAAATGTGACGGCATAGGTAATAGTCCAGTATAAAAATAGGGTATTACCTCCGAATTCTTGACGCACGCACCGATTTTCATGAAAATTGGTGAGTAAGCTCATTTCACCCTCCTTTATAAAAGTTACATATCCATAATGTGTGTTTATTGTTTTTAGGGGGTGAAAATTACCCCTTCTTGCAAAAAATGTAAAAACCAAAGATTTAAGTGTTATGTCAATAGAATAAGCATTCTTTTGTGTTTTGAATAATAATGAGGAAATGAGGAAAAAAACAAAATATTTTTTACTGTTTATGAAATAATACATGATTTTTTGCAACGTTTCAACCCTTAAAAACCACCCCTATTGCAGAAAATAAAGCAAACAATTTTTTTCACATCTTCACAGCATTTATAATGAATGAACGGCTCATTACTGTTTATAATATTACTGATGATTCATTGCAACGTTTCAACCCTTAAAAACAACCCTTAATGAGGAATTGAAGAATTTTTACCTGCTTCAAAACACTCAACGATACATTACTAAATTCAGTGAGATTACTTAAAATTCGAAACTTAAATTATGTAATTAGTGAAAGGGAAAATAAAAATTATTTGTGTATTATACAATTATACTTTATTATCAAAAATTTACATATCATCTAAAGAACTATCATCACTGTTGACTTCCTCTGTTTGGTCCGTGATTGGAGGACAATTTTGGCAAGTGTTTCCAAAACATGTTCCGCATGTCGCATTATAATGTATTACGCCTCGGAAACTATCGGAAATTAAGCCATTTACACGATCCGACAATTTTCACTGAATAATAAAATCGTTTTTTCACGATAACTTTTTTAATTTTTAATATTTTTCATCGCTCCAAAAACCAATTTGCAGGGAATCAACCTTTATAGTTGAAGGGTTTTGAACTCTTCGTTTTCGAGATTTTTAGGTTTTAAGGGCTCAAAGAAGGTGGTCCTTACACGCAAATGTAAACTAAAAAACATAATATCTCAGTTAATTTTTGCTCTACAGAAAAATTGAAAGAACAAAAATATTATAAAAAAAGACCTTTAATTTTGAACACTAGCATTTTTCACGTTTCTTGTTTAGTTTTTGAGTTATTTCGAAAAAAAGGAAATTGTTTTAAAAATAAAAAAAATATTTTTCATTATTTCAAACTTTTTTTTTTTAATTAAGGCATTCTAAAAAGGTCATACTTGCAGAGCCTATTATTAGTACCTAAATAAAGTCAACTGTATATGGATTACACTTTGTTTCTATTTTTATGGTTCAGCCATAGATTTTATTGTTGATTTTTTCTCCGAAAAAATGAGACGACCATTTTATTTTCATTATAACGCCGCAAGTTTTTGAGCTAAGAAATTTTATCAAAAACCATTTTAAAGCTCTTTCCAAGCACTTAAAAAAAAGGTTATATTTATTTTCTGCGAAAAATTAGTTCTTTCGCCATTATTTTAGGGTAAAAGCTTCGATTTTGCTTTCCGAAAAATAAACAATCACCTTTAGAGAGTGATAATTCGGTTATTATTATATCTAAGGTAATCAACAAAAAATGAATCGATTCGTTATTTCAAAAGCTTTATTTTTGCTTTATATGGGGTTTTCAATAAAATGCAAGCTTTTCGAGTTATTTATCAAAAATTGTTGAAAAACATGCACTTAGATGAAAAATCAACATTTTCAATCGCAAATAACTCGGAAAATATTAATTTTTGGAAAAAACATTATAGAGCATTTTTTGCTTAGAATTCACCCCTCTATTGAATTTTGCGATTAAAATGGGTGCCTTAATTGCAACTCCCGAGAAGGGGTGGCATTCATTCCCAAGGTGAAAGCACACATCGGCACTATGTAACTTTTGTTTATTGAGCAATTTTCTACTTTCTGTTAAAATTTCACGTCAATCGGTGTATGTGTCAAAAATTCAGACCTAAAAACCGTCATATACTGAGCTATAAAATTTCAGTATATAAATGACGTAAATGACGTTTAACGAAAGAAGCTCGTTATTGTACAATGTTATCTATTTGTGGCATAGTTTTAGTTTTTTCCTGTTTCTATGAATATTTTGCCATCTGTGAAAGCAAAAAAAAATAAACAAATCATTACTTTAAGCAATCAGTCAAGTGTTATTATTATTATTGGAAACTTTGTGGCGACAATCAAGTAAAAAAACAGTAGTAATCTACATTATGCTAGTAAGCGGTAATACGCACTGTAGTACAATCAGGGCGGATCTGTTGAAATATTCCACTTCTTGGATGTAAGAGGGGGCAAGCTATTTTTTGCTGGAATATCTTCAGTACAACTCATAAAACTCAACTCAATAAAAGTGTAGATCACTAGATCTGGGCGAGGTCCGGACATTTTGAAAATTGTAAAAATGTAAAAATTTGAAAAAATACCTATTTTTTCCGAGTTTTTTACTTATATCTTGGAACCTATGCATTTTGGATGAATATTGAAGAGGAAAAAAGTTTTAGAATTAAATTTTGCACAATATACCGTAAATATGTTTAAATTTATTACCGATGTAATACAAAATAGCAATAATTGATGAAAAAAAGGCAAAATTATCAAGTTTTTTGGATATATTTTTTTTTTAAATATTTTAATTGCTCCGAGGGCATTCTAAGTTTGTTAAAAAAAAACTTTATAATATAATAAAACAACACCCTAAATTTCATCAAAATCGGTTCGATAATTTTCGCAAAATAATATTTTGAAAAAGAATTTTCGAATTTTCAAAATGATGCGTAGCCTCAAATAAAGCATCTAGAAACTTTTCACATAGAAAAAAATCGTTCAGCCTTTCAAATGGTTTTTGAAAAATTGAAATCGGTTGATTAGAACGGCCACAGTAAATTTTTAAAGTTGACACTATTTTTTTTATTTTTAAACAATTAGATTACATTTATCAATTTGCAATTTTTTTTTTCAAAACTAATAATTTTAAAAAACTGAAGGCATGATTAATAAGGATGATTTATTGTTGTGCAACTCGCGAGCATTGCAACTAAAAATTAAAAAAGGTATAGATAGTGCACAAGAAAGATTTTCTCAAATTTCAGCCATGCATATCTCTGCTCTTATAAAAAAACATATAATTTTATTTTACTGCATTTCCTTATTTGAAAATAAAAATTTTAATAAGCATAAAACTCACAATCAGTAGGTATAAGGAAACAATAATAATGCTGGCAATAACCAGGAAATATAAAATAAACGACGTTTAAATAAAAACAGATAATACGTATGTGGTTTCCCAATGTGAAAAACAAACCGATTCCATTCAGAGTGAAATTCTATAGATAAAATAATGAATTTTAAAGTTTTTAAGTGCCCATTTTGCGGAATTGAGCTCCTAGATGTAGGACTACAATGGTCTTATTTACCGCGATAGCTGTAATGTTTTCATGAGAGCAATCAGAGTTTGTGCATACGCTGATCTTCAAGCTATACAATTTACGTTATCTAAGCGAANATCAACCTTTATAGTTGAAGGGTTTTGAACTCTTCGTTTTCGAGATTTTTAGGTTTTAAGGGCTCAAAGAAGGTGGTCCTTACACGCAAATGCAAACTAAAAAACATAGTATCTCAGTTAATTTTTGTTCTACAGAAAAATTGAAAGAGAGCAAATATATTATAAAAAAGACCTTTAATTTTGAACAGCATTTTTCACGTATCTTGTTTAGTTTTTGAGTCATTTCGAAAAAAAGGAAATTGTTTTAAAAATAAAAAAAAATTTTTCATTACTTCAAACTTTTTTTTTTAATTTAGGCATTCTAAACCGGTCAAACTTGCAGAGCCTATTATTAGTGCCTAAATAAAGTCAACTGTATATGGATTACACTTTTTTTATGGTTCAGCCATAGATTTTTTCAAAAACCATTTTAAAGGTCTTTCCAAGCACTTTTAAAAAAAGGTTATATTCATTTTCTTCTAAAAATTAGTTATTTCGCCATTATTTTAGGGTAAAAGGTTCGATTTTACTTTCCGAAAAATAAACAATCACTTTTAGAGAGTGATAACTCGGTTATTATTACATCTACGGTAATCAACAAAAAACATATAATTTTATTTTACTGCATTTCCTTATTTGAAAATAAAAATTTTAATAAGCATAAAACTCACAATCAGTAGGTATAAGGAAACAATAATAATGCTGGCAATAACCAGGAAATATAAAATAAACGACGTTTAAATAAAAACAGATAATACGTATGTGGTTTCCCAATGTGAAAAACAAACCGATTCCATTCAGAGTGAAATTCTATAGATAAAATAATGAATTTTAAAGTTTTTAAGTGCCCATTTTGCGGAATTGAGCTCCTAGATGTAGGACTACAATGGTCTTATTTACCGCGATAGCTGTAATGTTTTCATGAGAGCAATCAGAGTTTGTGCATACGCTGATCTTCAAGCTATACAATTTACGTTATCTAAGCGAACCTAGTTTTGACTGGAATGAAGGGCTCTGCAAGCAGCTTATTAGATGCTATACGTATGTGAATAGCTATGAATTAATCCTTATTAAAATTGTTTCTCTGTTAGGCATATTTGGGGCGACTGATTTGATTTTACCATCATCAAAATTTTGAATCACTACAAGCTGATTAGATAGCAATACGATTTCCAGTAAGCCTATATTTTCATTCATCTTCGGTTTTTAAAATATATCCGAACAATTTCCTCTCTAAGATTTGGTTTGTCAAGCAAATACACACTTATAACAACGATTTTGGAAGATTTTTTTTTACAATAATTGATTTTTGCATTTGAAATGTGAAACACTTCTTTTAAATTTAATGCATCTTCTGATTTCGATGCTTTTGGTATTTGTACAGGGTGTCTTCTAATACATGTACAGAACTAAGTGCCATAATAATGGTGCCACTACGCGACATTTTATGATCTGTTTTGAAGAGTACTTTTTCGTGAAACTAAATTATGCTTTTTTTTAATCGAAAATCTCTCAACGTAGTACCCTATTAAAATTTCTGTATCTCAAGTTTTATAGAATGAAATTTGAAATTTCACTATAAGATGGCTGTGAAATGGCTTTTAAAACCTTTCTCAATGTTACTTTACAATATCAAAGTTTTTGCAGGGCATACTAAATTTTTTAACAAATACAAAAATGTACACTTTTCAAAGTTTTGGGCTTCATAAAATAGTTACCACATGCTATAAATTAATTAAACTTGAAGTGCAAACGTTTTAAAGAGCGTTAAATTTAGCCACATTGTCAGACTTCATGAAAAAATCCCTAATATGATTTTTTGAAAATTCATCACTAAAAAAATCACAGTTGTCTCAGTTGTATTGTTCCAATGGCATATCTCAATTACATAAAAAATCATAAGTTTGGGGCATCTGATATACACTTAAACTTATTTAAATTGAGCCTAATATAAACACTTTTTCATTTCCGGTTTAACCGGATCCGACCGTAACTTTTTTATTTTATATAACACCATGTACATTTTTCTTAAAATTTGAATTTTACAAAAAAATTCCCTTTTTCGTGAAGTATTACTTTGTATTTAGACTTCAAAATATAAGTAAAAACGTGTATTATTTTGGATTTAAATTTCAAAGTAGCAAAGATACACTCTCCAAAATGTATAGCAGTCGCTAACCATGCAAGAAACGTAAGTCTTCTGTCAGAATTTCCTGGTTCTAATATTTGATGCAAGTGGATTTCGAGAAGTCTGAATTTGCCGAATTTTAGGATTCGTTGAATAGAAGAGCGAGAGATATCGCATTCTGCTTCAATTTCTCGAACTGAAATATGAGAATTAGGTATAGTCCAATCAAATTAGATTTTTATGTGCCAAAATTTAGTTCAGTAAACAAAGACATGTAAAATATAATGAACTGCTAACAAAAATTTTGAGCCCATCCCGATGTCAATTGATAAACAAATGTATTGGAAAAAAAAACTGCTAAAAATCGCATTTTTTAAAAACTTCTATATCTTTAATACGAAAAAAGATTTTTTAGGAAACTTTTAGAATATGTAGTCCTTGGCAAGTAGAATAAGTGCATTTTTATAAAATTGAAAAAGATTTGATAGGCATTTTTTGCAAAAGTTGATTTCCCCAAGAGTTGTACTTTTCTGTGCAAATGGTGCGCGTATTGTAAAATAATTGAAAATATGCAAACAATGTACCGAAACTTTGACTTCTTTTTTTTGCTCGACATGTTGATGCGCGTCGAGGGGGGGGGGGTGGAGAATGACTTGGCTGTCAAACAAGTTTAAGTGTATATATGACAACTGAAACACCTGATATATATTTTTTTTGGATTCCTCACTTACTTTCTATTACAATAAATAGACGTGTCTTATATATGCTTTGACAGTTTACACAGTATTTTGGTTTATTTACTGACCCTCCACAATGGATAAACTTAAGATTGCCATAGGAACCAATGCATATTTATGTTTTTCCGCTAAATTTACTAAACAGGTATTTTAACTCAATCGTGTTCCAGTCAAAGGTTTTTTTAAATAAGCTTTTCTATGAAAGGATAATTTAATGATCCGGAAGAAGTAGTAATTTAACCGCTATGTAGCTCTTCCTATGGAGAAATTCGAAAGGTAAAGTAAATAAAGAACGACCTAATAAATTATGTGACCTAACCTAAGAGAAAGAATATTGGGTGAAGTTAATACTATCAAAGGGATGGACAACAGGGCATTATAAAAAACCTGTTTGGAATATAGGGGGTTAGAATGTTTTGGGATGATACACAATTTTATAATATTCTAATATCTTTGTAACTATTATTTATTTCTAAACATTTTAACAAAAGTTTTTAAATATTTCTTATATTTCCTGTAATCACTGTCACAAATCGGGGTAACTAAACTATTATAATTTATTCAAACTAATTTTATTTCCATTCCTATTTCACTTAAAAAATCGAAGTTGTATGCGCCTAGTACAAATTAAATACCCAGTATAACGGAACAATATTTTTGAAGATGCAGTATTAAAACATATACAAATTATGCTCTAGATATATTTTTGCAAAACTAAAAGTTAGCTATGAATCAATGGAGTTCTGCTGAAACACTTTCGAAATGTCAAATATACCTTATACTTTAATAGTAAGTATCTAAAAATGTAAAGAATATTTTACCATAAACATTGTATAGTAATGTTATTGAAAAAAACAATAAAGATTTGGAACAGATTTTAAGACGTCGCGATATTGGTTGAACCAATGTTTAAATTATATTCTTCAATAATATTATCTGTTATTAGTATTGCTTATCATTAAAAATTCTACTGACATTTAATCCGCTTTACTTCACTTTTCGTTACAGATAAAATTCCTTTCAACTTTTCAGGAAAAATAGTCAAGTCAAATCAATTAAGAAGCCAGGTACGATGTGATATACTTATTCCTTATAAATAATTAACCTGTTCTTTGCTAAGCTTCAACGTCATTTAAAATAATTAAAACCTGTGGATATTGGTTTCATTTAATCATTGTGTAATAAGCCTTGACATTTTTATGATGGTTCCTGTTCAGTTTTAATTATATTTTATACAACAGATTCTTAAAATACAATAAAATTATACTAAAGATCCTAAATTTTCCAAACGTTTTCCATGACAATGAAATACATTGATCAAAGGCTTTGTGGTGTCACAACTAATTTCGGATGAAATAGCGTTACTTGTATTAATGTTGCTAAAATTAAATTAATTTTGACAGTGAGGTAATGATTTGAAATTAGGGATGTTTATATTTTATTTTGAACTTTGTATTAAGTAATAAATAGTAAAAAAATACAGGGTGTCCGGAAATACCGTTCGAATAATTCTAGGGGTGTTTCTACATGTTAAACTATGAAGAAAAGTTCATATGAACATAGGTCCGCAAATGCGTCATAAGGTTGCTATGGCGATTCAAAGATTGCACCGGGATATAGGTTTCATTTTATATCTATGGAACCATTTCAGATAGCCATCTGAATTTTGGAATATGAATTGTCTTTAATAGTAGGTACTTTTCAGTGTTTTTACTAAATTATTATTTTAATCAGGGGCGTACCGACAGGGGAGGCCTCGATTTAATTTGTTCACATTTTTATTAAACGTCATATTTTTGCAGTTTTCTTTAGAAATTCTGATTCCGCGGTATAAATGACATAAAAAAGGTATTCTTGTAGAAAACCTGTCAGGTATTGTTAAATAGTGATAAAAAAGAAACGGTAAATGGAAAACAGATTTATAATTAAAAAAAAAAAAGGGAACAATACAGAAACAAATAATACTAGTGACTTATTATTAAACCTGAATGTTACTTCTTTAGTTACAGCAAGTGTTGGAAGTGATGTCCATTCATTTCAATGCAACTGGCTAAACGATTTCTCATTGAACGTTTAACTCGTTGAAAAACACCTTGCATATTCCGTATTTCTTGGCAACAATGAATGACTCTTTGTTCCAGTTGTTGTACACTGTCAACAGGCACTGAATAAACTAAGTGTTTTAAATAACCCCATAGAAAATAGTCTAACGGATTAAGATCCGGCGAACGGGGAGGCCAAGCTACGGGTCCACCTCGTCCAATCCACCGATCTGGATAAGTCTGATTTAGATATTGTCGAACTAATAAACTGAAGTGGGCTGGAGCCCCATCGTGCATAAAAAATGTTTCTAATCTTAATCCATAAGGCAAATCTTCGAGCAAAACTGGTAAAGTGTTTTGTAGAAAATGTAAGTATGCGGGCCCATCTAAACGATGCGGCATAACATATGGTCCTAGTAACCTATTTCCTATAATACCTGCCCAAACATTAATGGAAAACTTATCTTGGAATCGAGCTTCGAAAATCGCGTGAGGATTTTCATCTGACCAAATATGATTGTTATGAAAATTTACCACTCCTTCACGCGTAAATCCTGCCTCGTCTGTAAACAAGACTTTATCGAGGAAATGACGGTCCTGATGGCATTTCATCTGCATCCACTGACAAAACTCCACTCTAGGCAAAAAATCCCGAGGTTTTAGCGCTTGAATTCTTTGCAAATGGTATGGATACAAAAGTTCCTCGTGTAAAATTTCCCATACAACACTTTTGGGAATATTCGTTTGTACTGAAATTCTTCTGGTGCTACTACCTGGATTAGCTTCAATCTGTTGTAGAACAATTTCCTCTGTCTGCGCCGTTCGGGTAGTACGGTTTCGTCCACAATCTCTCTTATTTGGCGTAAAATTACCAGTTTCTCTTAATCTCTGATGTAAACTGCTGAACAGTTTATCAGAAGGAAGCTGGCGATTTGGAAAAGTTTCTTGGTACAACCTCCGAGCTTCCAAAGCACAACCGTTTGCTTTGCCATACATGAAGTGCATGTCGGCCATTTCAGCAAAAGAGTATTCCGGCATTTTTTGAAAGACGAGAACAATGATTTTTTTCAATTACACTGTTATTAACACAATAATAATCGAATAAACTTTATTTTTAAACCTTATGTCAAATTCGTTTACCGTAACTACAGTAATTTGACCTTTTTCCATTTTCAACTTAGCACCGACATAAGCCTACTTTGATGTAGAAATTTTTATTATTGGGCGACCATGCATGCACTATTTTCTTTGGAGAGTATTTTCTCGAAAACGGCTAGCCTGACAGGTTTTCTACAAGAATACCTTTTTTATGTCATTTATACCGCGGAATCAGAATTTCTAAAGAAAACTGCAAAAATATGACGTTTAATAAAAATGTGAACAAATTAAATCGAGGCCTCCCCTGTCGGTACGCCCCTGATTAAAATAATAATTTAGTAAAAACACTGAAAAGTACCTACTATTAAAGGCAATTCATATGCCAAAATTCAGATGGCTATCTGAAACGGTTCCAGAGATATAAAATAAAACCTATATCCCGGTGCAATCTTTGAATCGCCATAGCAACCTTATGACGCATTTGCGGACCTATGTTCATATGAACTTTTCTTCATAGTTTAACATGTAGAATCACCCCTAGAATTATTCGAACGGTATTTCCGGACACCCTGTATAATCCATATATGTTATTTCTGATAAATTTTATTAGCATCACACACGACGTCTCGTCAAGTTCAGGTCAACTCATCACTAAATTTATACATTGCGAATTTATAGTGTTAGTTGGGTGTAGAAGTTAAAAAAATAGTTTGTTCTAGTTATAACTTGGAATACTATCACAAGTAAACAGGTGAATATTGGATATAAAACGCGTATTGGTAATACCTACAGTTGTATGGTGACTATTAATATTTTTTATTAAATTGTTGTATAACTAGTATACAACGCTGTTTATACTCTACGAAATGATAGCTATAACTTTTATTAAAGTGTTCCATACTCGTTGTTCTATCTAGTACTAATTGTAAGTTTTATAATGTTAAATGTATTAAACCGTTGTACGAGTTAAAAACGTATGACATTAAATGTTTGCAAATTTTATTGTAGAACTATAATTACAAGCAGATATTATATGTACCAAATATTTAAGTACCTATTAAAAATTATGATGAATCTCCCCCAAAACTGTCCAGCTTATCTTCTTAGTAGCAATGTACCCGTGTCTTCTTGTATTACATTACATTACATGGAAATTTGCACTATAATTCTTCCAACCTAAGAATGAAACATCCCTGAAAGGTTGTCTTTCTTTTCTTTTAATTTTATTTCCTCTGGTTGATTGACTTTACCACTTTCCACTTCACACAACGCGAAATGGTCACAAAACATATGTCTAATACTGTCTATGCTCATCCAACTAGGAGAAGCGTAATAGTCGACGCACAGCAGACTATCGGAAATGTTACGATCATAACCGAGAGGTGTTAATACAGCTGTTATATACAGATTCGGATATTGGTCTATATAAAAAAATCTTCTGTACTATAAAATGGAACATAAAGCCTATAACACATAACAATATATACTTAAGTAATATAACTTTTATTTCATAGATGTATAAAATGTATTGTTTTATAGTTAAACTCATTGAATAATCAGTATGATAAGTTTTTTTTTTAAATAAAAGTTATAAAAGTTTTAACATGCGTTATATACATTATTCTAGAGAAACAGTTTAATAAGCCCATTGCTTTCAGTGTATAATCTCTTCTTAACTTTCTGATTTACAGTTAGCGAAAAATGCTACAAAAATTGTGGCTGTTAACTAGAAATATTTTATATATCAATATTTGTATACAGGGTGTATCTAAATAACACCGAAAAAATTCAAGGGGCGATTCTCCGATGAAAATTAATAGGGGTCTTTGGTATAAAATTTTTTGAAAAAACCCTCCCCTGAAAAGTTACGCCCCTCCTAAAATTACAAAAAAAAATTGTTTTTCTTTTTTATCTTCCACGTACATCAAGCTAAAGAAACCAAACTTGGTGAACATTATCTGTCAATAAAACTACACTTTTTGAAATTTTTTCAACCCTGAACTATTTTTGTAAGGGGTTGAAATAATCAACCCCTATGACATTTTTTCTTATAATTTTTTTTTCNGAAGAAACTTGAAGAGATCAAAAAGTTAGTAAATGAATGGGGTTTTTTAGACATATTTTTTAAAAGGAAAAAATTTTATCGAAAAAAAAATTATAAGAAAAAATGTCATAGGGGTTGATTATTTCAACCCCTTACAAAAATAGTTCAGGGTTGAAAAAATTTCAAAAAGTGTAGTTTTATTGACAGATAATGTTCACCAAGTTTGGTTTCTTTAGCTTGATGTACATGGAAGATAAAAAAGAAAAACAATTTTTTTTTGTAATTTTAGGAGGGGCGTAACTTTTCAGGGGAGGGTTTTTTCAAAAAATTTTATACCAAAGACCCCTATTAATTTTCATCGGAGAATCGCCCCTTGAATTTTTTCGGTGTTATTTAGATACACCCTGTATATCAAATTTTGTACATGGTGCTTTTAAAAATCATTATTTAATGGAACATCTTGTACGTGATTTCATATTTGAATAGTTTTTTCAAAATTAAGGTAAAATCAGCATTCATGGTTTTTGGCTCCAAGGGAAAAAAATAAATGACATAATGATAAAATACAGGATTTCCATTTAAAAATTAAATTTTGTTGGCCAAAAATAAAAAAATCCTGTACAAAATTTAATATCAACATAAAATATTTTTAGTTGATAGTTTTCTTATTTTGCATATCTTTCTAAACTAAGAAATCAGAAAGGTGTAGTGACATTTATAAGCAATAATGACAATGCACTAAATGAAAATCAATTATCCTTGAAAATGGTGCATTTTATGGATAAAACACAAGATAACCTTTTTTGTACTAGTGCATCTGGGAGTCTAAATATGCCTTTTTTATATTTTAGTCAGTGGCGTATCATTTATTAAATGATCTCTCTAATGACATTTGTACAAAACTGGATTTTCTAATTCAACTGAAAATAAACCTAATAATGGACGTCCAGTATATTAATCACCACATAAAATTAGAAAACAATTGCTATGTAGGTTATGACTACAGTTTATTTTTTTAACCAACACCTTAAGAAGAGACAAATATGAACTACTTCACAGTTCGGCCCATTCTTTAGCAGATACTTCGGTTACAGTGTCCATATTTCAGATGGAAACATCCGTGTGAAGTTAGGTATATATTTTTAACGAAAATTCTCTATTATGTCACATGCCATTTGAATTTATTATCAATTGTCAGAGCTTACTTATAATTTCCTCGCTTTACATGATATCTGCCAAAATTGACAATGTCACTGTATCTCCTCAATTGAGTTTATAGAAAATTTGGTAAAAATATTCATTGTATGTTGTAAGCTTGTAAAAATGTTTCATTTCTGTTCTGCCTAAACGGGGATAAACTATGAAAACTTAAATAAAAAATAAAATATTCACAAATTTGCTCTTATTCAATATTAGACTTCTTGTCATGTATATTTAAATCAAAAGTACACAAAGTACGTTCAACTAACAGAGAAGAACTAAGGGGGAGGAAAACTGAGGCTAGCCGAGAAATTAGTCCACAAATCATTTAAGAACGTTATGAAAATCGATATAATAAATGCTTAGAATGCAATGGAATTTTGAGAAAAATTTCAAAAAGACCGAGGTTTTTAATTTTGGTTTTCACAACTTATGTCAATATTTCTAATGTTTTGTTATTAGCAATTATAATTAAATGGTCCGTAAATTAAAATTTGTCGTTGTTGTATCTTTTTTAAATTCAGTCAGTCTTTTTTAAAGTCATCCTACAAATAAAACAATCAGTACTGAATTTTTATCATTGACAAAGAGAAAAAAGAAAGAAGTAAATGTCATGTGATGAAGTTAAGTTTTATCTTAAAAAACAAATAAATCGGACAATAAATACCTCTTTAACAAAGGCGTTTTCATTTAAAATTAATTACACTGTTTATAATATATTAGAAAATTATTAGTAAAATTTAAAACTTTTCATTCAACTGCCTTATAAATAACTGAACACTGTACAATCTGCCATAAAAAGAGCCTTTATAACATCCTGCCCCCTCAGATCAGCTCGGCAAACTGGCGCAACCACGGGTTGGTGGAACCGGGAGCTGAGCGAACTGAGGAAGAAGGCCTGGATATCGTTTAACAAGGCAAAAATGACAAGACAAGATTCAGGCTGGGAAATATACAAAACCCACCCGAGACTTTTCAAAAAACTGGTCAGGAAGAGACAAAGTGATGCATGTAGAGCCTACTGCGAGGAAATTGAAGACTATTCGCAGGCTGCTAGGCTATGTAAGATCCTTGCAAAAGAGAAAGATCATGATATAGATCTATTAACCAGAGAGGATGGCGTGAGAACCGCCAATCTCAATGAAAGTCTGGAACTGCTGATGCGGACCCACTTCCCGGGATCCACTTCAGTGGAAGGGGAAGATTGGCCAGACGAAATTAAAAACCCACCTGCAGTCATGGATTGGCAGATTGCCAACCAAACTGCAACTGAGGACAAAATTAGATGGGCAATGCAAACCTTCTCACCCTTCAAATCACCAGGTACTGACGGTATATTTCCAGCCCTCTTACAATGGGGTTTGGATGTTTTAATGCCGCACCTGGAGCGGATGTTTAGGCTGTGTTTTGCTCACCGTTACATTCCAAAGATCTGGAGCGAGGTAATGATTGTACGTATTCCCTAAACAGGGAGGTTGGATTATACCTCCCCAAAGGCGTATCGACCCCTCAGCTTGACCTCGTTTCTGTTGAAAACGATGGAAAAGCTGTGTGAACGATACATAAGGGATAGTGTGCTTATGGACAAACAGCCACACCCTAATCAACATGCATACACTCTGGGGCGATCTACCGATACTGTTCTCCATCAGGTGGTGGGCAGGATCGAGAAATCTTTGGACAACAAGGAGTCCACCCTGGGGGTATTCATTGACATAGAAGGGGCGTTTGACAAAACGTCCTTTCCCAAAATCAACTCAACTGTCATGGAGAGAGGGGTTTCTTCCACCATCTGCAAATGGATATCAAATATGCTCACAAAAAGAGCTATACAAATCAGTGTGGGGGATGCCTCCGCTCACCACTGCTGTGGAACTTAATTCTAGACAGTCTCCTATGCCACCTCAACTCGGAAGGCATCTATACCATCGCTTATGCAGATGACCTCACTATGCTGATTAGCGGAAAATTCGAAGGGATCCTTTGCCAAAGAATGTAAACAGCCCTAAGAATTATTGAAAAGTGGTGTGAGGACTATGCTCTGTCAGTGAACCCCAGGAAGACGGAAATGGTCCTCTTCACGAGGAAGAGAAAATTGGGGCCAACAAAGGCACCAACTCTCCTAAACACTACGCTAGCTTTGCATCTGATGTGAAATACCTAGGGGTTACACTCGATGCAAAGCTAACATGGAATCTTCACTTTGAGAGAAGATTAAAAAAGGCGTACATATCCTAGGAGCAGTGCCGCAGAACCGTTGGCAAAACCTGGGGCATGAAACCAAACGTGGTTATGTGGATATACACTGGCATAGTGAGACCATTGTTAGCCTATGGGGCTGTCGTCTGGTGGCTGAAATCCCAGCAGACGACAGCTAAACAAAAGCTGAGCCAAGTACAAAGGCGTACATATCCTATGAGCAGTGCCGCAGAACCGTTGGCAAAACCTGGGGCATGAAATCAAACGTGGTTATGTGGATATACACTGCCATAATGAGACCAATGGGCCTATGGGGCTGTCGTCTGGTGGCCGAAATCCCAGCAGACGACAGCTAAACAAAAGCTCAGTCAAGTACAAAGGGTCTGAGCATAACTGGAGCTATGCGTACAACACCTACCATAGCAATGGAGGTAATGCTGTGTCTGCCACCTCTGGATATTTATCTAAGAGAAATGGCTTTGACTA
Source organism: Anoplophora glabripennis (assembly GCF_000390285.2). Lineage (NCBI taxonomy): Eukaryota > Metazoa > Arthropoda > Insecta > Coleoptera > Cerambycidae > Anoplophora > Anoplophora glabripennis. The sequence continues at coordinate 98,257 of NW_019416680.1, read as the reverse complement.
CTATACTTCGCCTCAAGAACGTTGGCTTAAAACCGGATGTAGGATTTGGAGAAGTTAGAAGTCGCCTGTGGAATGAGGTCGTCAGGAAGACGTCCCTTCTGCAGGCAGACACTGACAGTATTTCTCCCCGGTTTGCATTTGACAAACTCTACACCGTACTCACTAAGAGACAGGAGGAGATCGCCCGTGGAGACGTAATTAGCGTCTTCACAGACGGATCAAAAAGGAAGGAGGGTGCAGGATGTGGAATATACTCTAGATCCCTGCACATCCGATGTCAGTGTGCAATGGATAAGCATGCTACCGTTGTACAAACGGAGTTAGCAGGCATAACCATAGCCGCTAAGGAAATTGCCCGCAGGCATACTACGGGCAAAACCATTACAATTTACACGGATAGTAGACAAGCACTACTGACCTTGCGCAATCATAAGATAATGACTAGGACAGTATGGGAATGCCATGAAGCACTGGTTGTGGCCTCGGCCGTTAACAGTATATCTGATGCTGGGTAAAGGGACACGAGCGGTGCTATGGCAATAAAGAAGCTGACAAGCTAGCCAGGAGCGCATCGAGCCTCAACATTTTTGGACCCGGTCCCTCTAGTGTGCTTCCGTTGTCGGCACTTGCTGGAATTATTAAGGAAGACACCCACAAAGAATTTATGAAACGGTGGGATGAAACAATTAGCTGTTACTTCGCTAAGGAGCTCTTAGTATGTCCTAGCAAAGACACAGCCAAATAATACCTGGCTATGTCTAGGTCAAATCTTCGCCTGGTGACAGGTATTCAAACCTTTACAATATGGGGAAGTGTGAAACACCTCTTTGTAGGGGTTGTGAACAGGAAGATGAGACGGTATTGCATGTACTATGTGAATGCACTGCCGTCTCGTCAACAAGAGAGTCCTTGTTGGGAGAACGCTGGCCTTCAATGGCCTATATTAGAGAGATCCCCCTGAGCAACGTCACCACCTTTTTCACTGTAATAGGCTGGCTGGCGGCTCAGGCGGATTGATCTCTCCAATGCGAGGATGTACAAGGGGCCCAATGGGTCCTAAGTGCTGTAGGTTTGCTACCCTCCCCACAACTCCAGAACTCCAGAAACTTAAATAAAAAAAAATTGTTTTTGACAAAGACATTTTTGTCATTCAGGGTCATTTTGAGACCAAAATAAATGATCTAAGTATTATTATTAAAATAGCTCTTTGGTTTATTCATCGAAATATAGTAAAAATTCTGCATAAGAGACTATTGTAGTGCCTTTCGCATATTACAGTGGCAGGTTTTCTAAATATTATTAAATAGTCATAAGTTATTGCGCTATTAATAAAAAAATCTAATCATTTAAGTATTTTTGATAACTTTGTTCTGACATGTTACAGTATACAGTATTACAATATTGTTAAAAGCTGTTGCATACATTTTTATCAAACTGCCACTGTAATATGTGAAGCTTACCTTAGAAGATCCTGTTGCAGCAGTAAATTTAAAGTTAAGAAAAATAATCTAAATAGTGCTTATTTCTATTAGGGGCATATTTGAGAGATTGTGCTTTTATAGTTTCTGCGAAATTGCAGGTCGCTCTTTAAAGGCGGTATGGCCTAGGTATTGAGTAGAGGTGAACGTTTACAAATATAGCACTCTGTTGCGTCTGACATATGAATCTACGCCAGAGTGAGTGAGTCATATCTGCAAATTGGTGGGTCTTAATAAGTCTGAAACCGGTATATGGAAAGTAATTATGATCGACGAATGATTCTAGCTGATTACTAGATACTGCTGATATAAATCAATACTGTTTGTAGCTCGTAGCAGGTAGTTGTTTCCTGCAAAATTTAAATATTTATATTTTACAAAAAATTATTTAATTAATTTCAAAATTAATATGTGATCATAAAGTTTGATTTAAACCACTTTTTTTTTTAATAAAATTTTGCCATGTTTTCATATAAAGCCCGCAAAACTCTTAAATCTACAGTATCAACAAACGGCACTGCTTGACGTTACTTAAAAGTAATGAATAAAAATGTATGTGTACATAACCTTATACGTACGTAGTTGGTCTTTTGCATTGTATAACTGATACGTTAAAAAAAATGGGGACAAATAAAACAGCCGCCATACCATGTTAATTATATGATATTATAAATAATTATGCAAAACATGAAGGTGTCTTTTGTTTTCAGAATCTAACTATACAAAGTTTACTTTTTGCCCACCTGCTTTCTCTTCATTCCGCCCCTGAAGTTTTCCGACCCAGGAGGCAAACGCGTAGGCTGATCCGGACAAGCTGAGTAAGAGAATCGTTGAGGGCAGAAGCTGTTCGAACAATGTTTCATTCATTCTTCATAATCCCGGAGGAGGATAATTAAAATTTAAGAGGCGGTTAAAAGTACAACAGGGCGATGGACAAGGACGGTAGGTAATTAATGTTTTCCGATAGACGTAAGGCGGCGGTTACAGTGAATGCGAATTCGAATGAGAATTTATACATATAAAGTGCAATAAAAAATGTATGTAAAGTTACATAATGTAAACAACCCTGAAGGGGTTGTTATAATATAAAAATGAAATACAAGATTTCAATTAAAAAAAAAGCTTGGTACAATTTTATATCTGTGTTATACTTAACAGAGTCAATGAACACATACTAGATCATTGCTCATAGTGCAGTTAAGACAGATTTTGACTTCGCGAAAGTTACTGGAAGAGAAAACTTTTTATTTTTCGCTTTGTAAAGTTGTCAGAAACAACATATAAAAAGTTACCAACTGTAGAGTGTACGCTAAATTATTTATTTAACAAATTAGTTGCAAAATTACAATTTTTGCAAAATATATAAAAAAATTTAACTGCGTCATTCGTAAGAACAGGAAATTTTACATTTTACAAAAATGTTGATATAGTTTTGTTCTAAAATGCGAATTGAAGGCTGTAGAATTTTTTTTTCTAAAGTACGAAAAATGAGACGGGCGGCCCCCAAGTATAGCTCTCGAAGAGCGCGCGGCCCCGAGCGCGCTACNGAAAAAACAATATGGAGATAAGGTACCAGCATCAAATAAAGGCCACAGTTTCAAGTTTGCGGTGAGTGTCTTCCGATTCCGATTCAATGCGGACATGTATTTTGTCGTACACACATAAAAAAACTATTGGACTTACCAGCCCCACAACTTTAGACATGGGAGTACTCTTCACTTAGAAAAATTTTGAGAATCTAACACAATTCATATAATTATTAAATATGTACACAGGGTGATTCAGAATTTATCCAAAAAAATTTTTTTTGATGTACAGGGGACTCTTACAAATACAATTTTATAAAGAAAAAATCAAAAAGAGCCGTTCGAAAATGATTTAAAAATACACTTCTATACGGCCCTGGAAACTGGTCCACTGTAAAACCTGACCGCGCACCATGCGACTGGCATGGCGGCAAAGTGTGATAAAACAGACAAGAACTGCGCAAGAATTTCGCAAGGAATGGAATAAATAGAATTTTATAGCACTTATTTCATATCAGCAAAATCAACTGCTTTTGCCGCTATTGTTATTATTAATTAATAAAATTTATTTGTGGTTTTAATTAATAAAATAATTTGACATACTTACCTGATGTTTTAACAACTTTTCAGAATTTTGTCCACCAATGTGTAACACATTTGGGCCCGTCTTACTCAACTAACACAAATGTTGTCCTGTTTCACCATAATACAAATGTTGTCTTACTTCACCATAAATTAAAACGATATCCATCAACTCCGAGTTGCTATACACGCAAGCCATTTTTAACACAAACTACTAACACATTTTTTGGATACTTACTAAGACTATTTTATATTAGTGAAAAATCAGTTTACTTGGAGTGTGTGTGTGTCAATAAATGAGAATGAACATACTAAAAAAGTCCATTAATGCCTCGCTGACAAAAACTGTGAGTTGCCTGCACATTTATAAGTTCTACAGCTATTGATAGAGTGTTTCTTCATATTATTGTGGTGAGTCGGTAGGTATTAAAAAATATTCGCTAGTAATGTTTCTGCTAATAAAACTTTTGCATTTCGATTTATTTACCCTTGAATTGTTATCTCCAAGTTTGCAAACACCTTGTATATTTAAGGTAAGGCGCCACTATTATTCAAATTTCACTGAAATTACTAAATAACAAAGATGTAACAAGAAGTTTGGTTAAAATCAACATGAGCTTATGTGGATTACTCACTTTATAGTTGAAAATTAAATTACATTTTCAAAATACAATTTTTTTTCAGAAATAATCTATATAGCAGTACGGGTAAATATTTTAGAAAAAATTCATATTACAGTAGTTCCCCATAATTTGACTGATTTGCTAGCAATATCTGCATAGATTTATTAGAAAAATACAGTAAAGTACTTATTACAGATTATGAAATATTTATCTGGGTGTTGAGTCATGTATCGACTATAAAACATTTCTTGGAAAACCTCACATAAAATTATTTAAATATAAACCATTTCATTTTAAGTTTTGATGCAGTCAATAAAGTTCCGGAATATAACATTATAAACACCATTAAAATCACATAAATTGATAAAGAATAAATTTTCCCCCTTTTCCATCTTTGGCTAGTTTGAGCGTTTTGGGTAGGCCCGTAAAGTTAATAAAAACAAACCATACACCGAGAGAACAGTTTCTATTGTCAATAAATTTGTCAATATAATCTTCTCAAAAGCAAATAATAAGACAAACTTCGAAGCAAAAGACCATATCAGATTGAAATTTACATATATATATTTGATGTAGTGAAAAATATTTGATTGGGTCAAAGAAATTATTTAAATACAATTATTAGTATTCATTCTACATTAAATACATAATGTAATGTGGCACTTTTAGTAAGACAATTGTTTAAACAATTAAAAAACAATTAGCGTACAAAAATAAGTTTATAACTTTTTTCTAATACTTATCTCCAAGTAATTTCAAAAGGTTCTAAGAAAATCCATGCTTGCCATAATTATTTCGAAATAATGCGTAATTTTAAGCTATCTTGACCCCACTATCATTTTGACGCCACTCTAAGTTATGTAATATATGAGTAAAGTTACATGTAAGCGATATGTGTATATTTATGACATATTTTTAAGAAGAATAAAAAACCTATGAATTACGACAATGTTTATTTTTACAAAGAAGGTACATTATTACATATTATATTTTTCCAATGTGTTAAGAAATACGTATACCCAAAATGAAAGCAATAACATTAAATATATATACTTAAAAATATTATTAATATTATTATATAATAATAATTATAATTAAATTATGTACATAAATAGAAATAATGCAAAATACTATTTAAATTAATTAACTAAAAGCTTTCTGAAAATACAAATTATAACGACAAAACTTGATCCCTTAATTAATTGAACATTAGTTAAGGAGTGATAGCTTGCATCAAAATAAAGCCTTTGGACTCAACATGCCAAAAATCTTGAAAACTGTTTAACGGATTTCGATGAAATTTGGTACCGTGTTATTTCTCAGTATGCGTAATACGAAAATGTTATCAATTTCACACAAAAAAGATATACTTCTTTGAAATTAAAAAGTAGACCGTTTTCGAAATAAACGTAACTTTTCAATGAGATGCATGAGTCTGTATTTACTTTTTTCAAAGTAGGTATGCTTTGGTATTAAAAATAAACTCTAAGGTGTAACCAGTGATTTGTTTACTATAACTTGTCAAAGTGCAGTGGTATTGAATAAGTTTCTTTATTAACCACTTAATTTTTATTTTTTGCATTAAAATGCCACCCCCATAATGATTTTTCAAATGCACAAATGGGGGATATGGTCGTCTGTATGCCCAGGAAGATTTTTGTTCTCGCAAAGCAGCGCAGCGTTCTTTCGAGCTTTATCTAGAGAGAAGGCAATACAAACCATAAAACTTTCAGGTCATAGTACGCAGAAACTAGAACAAGACGTGATGGTGCAGTCATGGGTATAAGCAAATCTATCCGAAATAATAAAGAAAAAAAAAGCTGTATCCATTTTTCCAGCTTTTATCGCAGGACTTTTCAGCATAGCTCCAATTGTGTCAGTTCCTTAGAGAGCGCCATTTAAAGGATCCAATGTTCTACAACAAAATTGAATTTACTCATGAATCCACATTCACCCCAAGAGCTGTATTTAACTGGCTACTGGAAAGTCCGCATGCCCTTCAAGAACACCATTTTCAACATGAATTTTCAATAAATGTTTGGTGTGGCATTCTTCGGGATTGTATTGTGAGACCACTTGAACTGCCACCTAGATCTGACGGAGCAACATATCTGTTTTTTGAGAGATGATTTACACATTCTTTTCGAAGATGTGCCTTTAACTTTAACACGTGACTCTTGGTACATTCATGATGGTGCACCAGCACATTACACCCTGATGTTAGGAAATATCTAAATGAAGTTTACCCTCATAGGTGGATTAACAGAGGTGATGTGTACATATGGCCAGCACGTAGTGCCGATCTAAATCTCCTATAGGTACTTTTGGGACTACATAAAATAAATAAATGTTAATGCTTATAAAAATAAAATAAACATCCGCTAGGAATTAGGGCAAAAAATTGTAGAGGGCGTTAACATTATCAGGGCCCAACAAAACTGATTTTTTGTAGTAAGACAAAATTGAATAAAAGGGTTAAACAGTGTATTGTAGTAAATGGTGAACGATTTCAACATTTATTGTAATTTATTGCCGTTTTGTTTCCAAGATTATTGCATTTTTTAATTTTTATTTTTATTTAATTGCTTTTTTACATTTTCCTTTACTTAATTGCTTTGTAAGAGTCTTAATCAAAATAATTCTTTCGATCATTTACATTTTATTTTGCAGAAAGTATCTACAACAAAACTTAAAATCTACTAGGATTGAAGACCTTGAGAATATATAATGTTTGCGTTTGCACATACAGTATTTTTTATTTAATCATCTCATAAAAAATACGTTTAATTCGAAAACGATGTACTTTTTTGACTTCAAAGAAGTATACACCTTTTTCGCCATTGCCATTTCTTTATTTTTGTTCGAGAATGTACATACAATAATGAAATTGATAAATTTTTCGTTTTATGCATGCTGAGTAATAACACGATCTCAAATTTCATTGAAACCCGTTGAACAGCTTCCAAGATATTTAAAAAAATAGTTCGATAGAAAGTTAATGAAACAACCTGTAGAATGAAAACATTTTGTTTTATTGTGATGCCAGCTATCACCCCTTAGCTAATGTTCAATTAATAATGGAACACCCTGTATACAGGCTGTTACAAATTCGCTTCTCACTATAGGAATCTTGGAAACGGTAAGAGATACGAAGTAACTTAAATGAGGGCAAAGTTGCCTAATCAGGGGACCAACATTATGCCTCTAAAAAATTAAGGCTAACATGAATAGTTTTCGAAATCTTTGAAAGAAACCGAAATTTTGGAAATCCGTTTTTGTTTCATATCAGCCTTGTTTGAGGTTATATTGAAAAAAGAGAAGAACACTTTCTCATGGCATATTTTTGCCCTCTATCGAATGACATAATCAATATGTATCGTTTCATCTCTCCATGACTTGTTTTCGTACTGTCGACAGTCTATGAAGCTTGAATTAAATTATACCCGTTATACTATAAGGCATAATTAAATAAACAATATAATACTTGTTTGAAACAAATTAGTCACCATAATATTTTTAAATAATTTAAATTTCATTTTATTTTTCATTTTGACAAAATACCTAAATAATGAAGTATTAAAATATAGTAATGTCAACCTATTAATGCCTATTATCATAAGTTCTGTTAAAAAATATAATATAATGTCTCATACTTTAACTTATATCAGTATTTAATATTTCAGCAGTTTTTATATGTATTTAATGAACACAATATTTTATTCAGGTGTTTTGTAGGACAAAACAAGTTTTTTACATCACGAAAGTAAATTGAAGGGACGGTAGGGACAATAAAATGATAAGTTATTCCTGCTGATTTATGAACGGATGACACTTTAGCCGCGGCTGAAGCGAAACAAGAAACGTATGCAAAAACTAATCTAGTGTTCTGAACGTAATTGAAAATTTTGTTTGGTGATATTTCTATATCACGCGATTATAATTCAAATGCGCTGTGGTACTCTCGAATAGTTGGTCACATACAAGGACAAACGCGCATACACACAAGGCATTTTCATTTAAAAATCGTGTAAGTTTTAGTACGGAATGGATAGACCACCACGAAAGAATGACGCATGTAGATGACTACCTTCCCTCATGCACACTTTAAAAGTAGATAATTTAGTACGTGATTGCTCGGAAATATTTAATTCGAAAGGAAAGCTTTGAGTGTATGATTTCATTAAACATGCCATAAATTGCACGTTGAATTTAAACTAATATATGTACCACAGATCACCTAGACTGGCCGTATCTAATTCCAATGCACGGGTACCAGTGAATGCAAAATCCGGGGAAGTGGAGTGTCGAAGTTAATCTGATCGCGCGCATCTTTAAGCAGATCCGGATTAAGTAATATTTTTATTACATATTAAACATTATATTGCATCTTATGATAAATATTTAATTTTAAGTTTATAATTTAGAAAATAGTATATTTTAGTGTCATATTAAATAAAACTACAAAATAATTTAAATATATTTATTGCCCTCTAAATAACATTAATTTATTTAATATTTGCCTTTTCGTAGATTTTACCGAATTAAATAATTTGACCTCATGATTTATTCGTACATCGATATACTTTTCACATTCAGCCCTTACAAGTTCTATTAAATGATTACAATTGTTAGGCAAATTATCAAATTGATGTTCATGCAAATTTTCAAATATGTTCACATTCAGAAAGTTTTTTAATACATGATAAACAATTTTATTTTTCTGTAGCCTAGGTGTTCTGCTTTCATCATTATTTAAAAATTTTATTAATTTTTCTGTTTCTTAGCATATTACTACGACATCTCGAGATGGATACGTCAAACAACCACGATCTTTAATAAAAATTAATTGACTGTACGAATACTGAATCTGAAATTAGTTTTGTTTGCGATTTTTTTAATTGAAAAAAATATTTAATTAATTTTCAGCTATCTCGAAATGACGGGAATTGGTAAAATTTCATAAAAATTTAAGACTCACATAAAGTAAATAATTACTAAAAATATTTTACAGTAATTCATTCATTATTTTATAATAACAATATCACGTTAATCACTACACTATGTGGGCGAACAAAATTATAAAGCTAACCCTGGAAACTTGTGACGTCAACCGAAAAATGGCGTACATATTTACCTTTTATATATTCCTTCTTTTTACTTACCTGAAGAAGGAAACTTTTCGCCTCTCTTCACCAACTCGATCACTTCTATTTATACAATGTTTTACAATACACTTGCCCACGATAAAACGTCTAATTATCGAAATCACAGCGATGCATACACGTCAAATGCTAGTCTATGTATATGTACCTACCAAAGTGTAACTGAAAACATCATCACTACCGAGTGCAGTCGTGTGTTAATTATTGTACTCTATTAACAAGCTAAAACCATCGTATTAACAAAGAACAATGTTACTTTTCATGGAGAGTTATTGGTATTTTCCACAGACTCCTGTAAATATCAACCAAGCAATTTATCAATGTGTATGCTGATTGCTTGGACTCTTCTGTTAATCAAGTCAGGACCCAGCTCGTGATTTGTACTGGGTCGGATAAAATATAGTTGGAAATAAATACGGAACAGTGGTTTAACTTTACAAACTTCGAAATTATTTTTTAAAGAATAACGATGTCTTGTTGGATTAAGAAATAAGACTCGAAAAGGAATAAATAAATAGTCGAGTTCTCACATGGTTGTCACGTTCCTTGTCAACATAGAAGCAAGCTTGTCGAATTAAAGTACAACACACATTCACAAAAGAGTTGACTAAGTGCCAAGACACATAATACGAATTTTTGCTGGACATTGGTTTTAAATGTGTGCCTAGAATAAATAGTTGTTGCCACATACCTTGCAATGGCTATTCCACGAATTCGGTAAAAATTTATACAACATACCAGAGGTCTGAATCTATGATGCAGCTTCAATACAAAGCTATACTCTTTAACATCTCTGCTCCACAAAATTATTTTCAGAGAAAAAACTAAATGATTTAAATCTTGAAAACGAGAACAAATTCAGAGTTTTAATGTTATTGTTACATCACGATAGTGAATAATCACATTCTAAAAATTCATAAATTATTTTCTAAATAATTCAAGTAATATCCAGTCAGGTGGTTTGACAACACAAAAGCTATTATAAAAAAAGTTTCACAACGGCCGCTCAAAAATTAATAGCGAAGTGACGTTGAAAGCTATTAGGTATATCTGATGCGTATTATTATGGAATTTAAAAATTCTATTACAGGTAAAAATAGTGGATTCTCTGAGAAATATCGAAGTCATGGGTAAAATTTACTGGTGTCATCGTGCTCAGAGCCTCAAAATACTACGATAATATTATATTTGGACAAAGTCTAGGAACAAATCAGTTTTGACCATAGACCACCTAGATTGGCTGTATCTAATTCCAATGCACGGGTCACAGTGAAGGCAAATTGCGGAGAAGTGGAGTGTTGGAGGTAATCTGACCGCGCATCCTGTGAACAGGTCCTGATTAAAAAATATTTTTACACTTATGACAAACATTCATTTTTCAAGTTTGGAATTCAGAAAATAATATATTTTAATGTCTTGCTTATATTAAATAAACCTACAAAATAATTTAAATATATTTATTGCCCTTTAAGTAATGTTAGTTTATTTAATATTTGTCTTTTCGTAGATTTTACTGAAATAAATATTTTGATTTCATGATTTTTCTCACATCAATATACTTTTCACATACAGCCCTTACAAGTTCTGTTAAATGATTACAATTGTTAGGGAAATTATCAAATTGATGTTCATGCAAATTTTCAAGTATGTTCACATTCAAAAAGTTTTTTAATACATAATACACAATTTTATTTTTCTGTAGCTTGGGTGTAGGTTGGTGATTTTATAGTTATTAAAAAAATTATTATCTTTTCTGTTTCTTAAATTGCCATTTTTCTTAAACAACGTTTATTTTCTGCGGGTTATCTTTTTTTTTTGTTTATTGGAAATGAAGTAAAGCCGCCTAACTTCATAATTTAGTTTCTTCTTTCTTGGGGTATTATCACTAAAATGTTTATATGTATAATCTTTTCATTATCCGTGATAGTCAAAGTTGACATGGCTGATAGGAGACGTAAAAGAATCTGAAAATTGGGACTGTTCATGTTCATAAAAAAGTATTACTGAAGATAATTTTTATAAAATTATGTGGTGAACATTAAAATGTCACTATATATTGGGAGGGTCCTACATGCAAAAAAAATCATTCAAATCGCACAGTCCAGGCAAATGTTGCAGGAGTGTTCTAGGTCAAATTTGAACACACTGTGCATATACATATAAAGTATAATTACTTATTATTTCTGGGAGATTTAATGTGGGAACTGCATTTTTTGCTAATTTGCGGACTACATTTTTGTTGATTAGTATATGTTATACGTGAAAATTTTGAGGGTATCCAATCCTGTTTTTTAAAAGCTTTCACCTATTTGTACTTTATGTCAACATCATTTGGAAATATCAATCAAAATTAAAATATCAGGTATCAGGTCAACTGTTAGGAAATCAGGTAGCGTGCGGCAGTAAGATTTTCTTCAAAAAAGAATGGGCCCAAGATTCTGTTGTTGATGATACCTGCCCACACATTAACTTTTTGTGGATGCTGCGTATGCGATTCGCATGTCCAGTGTGGATTTTCCTGGGACCAAAAGCGATTGTTGCGCCTGTTAACCACTCCATTTAAATAAAACGTAGCTTCATCCGAAAAAAGTACGTCTCGTTGAAAACCATTATTGTCGTCACACCGTCTCATCATTTCCTCACAAAATTATAATCGCCTATCATAATCGTCTTCCAAAAGCTCTTGGACAAGACATATCTTATAGGGGTGGTATTTCTCTTGTTTCAGAAACATTCGAATTGCAGTTCGAGAAGCATCGTGATTGCGGGCCAATGAAACAGTTGAAGTATGAGGATTTTCAACAAGTTCTAATGCAATGTCTAATTTCTTTTCTTCATTCAAAGCACGTGCCCGTCCAGTTTTGGGCAAAGTCTGTACTGTACCGTGTTCCTCAAATTTGTGAAATATTTTACTAACTGTCCCTTGCGAGATTTGGTTTTCGGGATATTTCGCATTAAATAAATCGCGCACTTCAGCCTGACTTCTTATTTTGTCTCCACATCCAATTAATATCAAGATTTCGATGAGTTCCCTTTCCGACAATACCATTGCAATTCAGTAAATAAACAGTAAATAATTTTGACACAATAGTAACTATTCGAACTCCAATTTACAACTAAAGCGAATAATTAACCAGAAAGCCTGGCAAGTAAGAGGTGCCAAAAAAACGCAACATAAAAAATATTTCTTTTTTGCGTTAGCAGCGATAGGTACAGTTTCAAATTCTTTATTTTACTCTGTGCAAATTCATGGAGGATAACACTGAAGATAATTAACTTTTATTTCACTTGTTAAGTAGGTGTTTTATACAACCCTAAAAATCTTGCTATTGAAAAAATAAAACTTGTTTATTTGGTATGGCCGGATTCGGTTTTCTATAAGCTTTTCAACGAGCCCCCTCATGCCTTATGTTTCCATCTGAAAAAAAAGTAGTTGGGGGTTAGGGAGTTGAAGAAAAATTAATTATTATACAACCGAAAGATGGGAAAAAATCAAAATCAGTTAATGTGTTTCGGCGTTTTAAAAAAATTAACTCATTCAAAAGATATCACCACGGTAGCGCAGTCGGTCGAGAGTGCGGTGGCAAGCATTTCTCGGCTAGGCTTCCTACTCTGGTCCGGGTTCGATCCCCGGTGTCGGCACTCGCAATGTCGATAGATAATGGGTGTTTGTCCGCGTTTTTTCAAGTGTAGCCCCCTTCCGCACAAGCCTTTGGCTTTTGGATTTGGGGGTTGTCTCATTTCTGTGGTGTGTTTTATGTTGTTTTATGTTTATATGAATTTTATTCCGTACTTTTGGCCATCCCTGTATATTGGTTATTTTACTTATCTAGAGAAGAAAACTTCTCGGCTCTCTTCACAAATTGTTCACTTCTATTTATACAATGTCCTACAATACATTTGCCCATGGAAAAATAACTAATTGAAATCAAAGCGACACGTACAACGTACAGCTCAAGTTTCCAGATAGGACTGATGTTGGGTTACCGACTAGGCTCCCAACTACCTTCATCACAATCGTCCTATAGCCACTCTAGGTGATCTATGGTTTTGATCCATATTTGGGCCGGTTGTCACCAAAATGTTGAATTTTCTAAGAACATAGAAGTCATGGGTAAATTTTACTAATGGCAGCGCCTCATAATACTAATGATATATTTGGGCAAAATTTAGTTTTGACCCAAAAATTTCACTTTTCTCCGATTTTTGTCGTGAAGTCATGAATTTTGACAACAGAATCTTCGCGTCGAATTCGTTAGGAAATGATATGTTGCTCTCTAGGGTACGGTCTTTTGTTTTTTTGTGTGGCTGTGTAATTTGCTAGTTGCGAAAATACGCGTGTAAAGGATGATTCTGTGGCAGATCAATGGACTCTTTAAACATGAAACGTAATTATGCGGAATTATATAAAATTCTGACTAATAAAGTACAATAACAAACGATTACTCCAGTTTTATCCACATAAGAGTAATATCATTTTCTATATCGCAACATGACAGTCAAGAAACAACAAATTTTAAGGCGACAGTACTGTCGAAACAAAAAACAGCTAACAAAACTTTCAGACCATTTAATCAGCGTTTTTCATTCACTGACATTATTTACTCTTTTTGCACCAAATCATTTCGTTCAATGATGTCTGTCCAATATTGCAAAAACTTTAAGGAGCGATTCCATGTTAAAAAGTGAGGGGGTTGTCTGTATAAACTAATTTACAAAAACGTCTCAAATATCTTATTACCGATATTTTTAATCCTCTTCGAAAGATGCAAATATGCAAAATAATATTGTAGTTTTAACAAATAAGATATATTTCTAAAGAATATTTAAAAATTTAAATACAGAAACCGTTAAAAATATTATCATTGTTTTTTGTTGGGTGGGAACGCGTTTCATGAAGTCTGAAAACGCGCTATACAGGACATATTGCGAATGAGAAATAAAACACACATAAGAGAAAATTGATGCAACCATTAAAATTTTGAATCAAAAACAATTATTTGAGAAATTTCAAATATTCTAATTATGCTTCCGTTATTTCCGAAAAGAATGAACAATTATTTTCCTCGTACAAAATGTATTTTATAGTTTCTTCTGAAGAAGAGAGCGAAATCTAAACTGACGACGTGGCATAAAGTCCAGAAATTAACCCAGAAGTTGTTCGACCGGCATATTCACCAATTCGTGGTTACTGTAATTATACCCCAGTATAATAATTGTACTAGATTAATTCTGAAGCACACTTTTGGATGCAACTAATTCTAAGCCCGTGCCTTACAGAAAGCCAGTAAAGCACTTTGAGCGAGTTGCGGCTTTTGTCACTTCTTCTCTTCTCTTCAGTTTTTCGCTTTTTAGGCAACTATTACGTATTCACAGGATATCACTCAGATAAACAAGCGTGTAATTCTAAATTTTATATTAAAGAAACTCGTCCGAAACGCTTTAGTTTCTTTCTGTGAGGTCATAACGCAAGCATTACATGTACTATCGAAACAAAATAGTCAACAAAACGATGTAACTATTAATATTCGGCTTGGTATTACCAAGGGTATTAGGTGAAAAAATAACTCTAAGCGAATTTTACTTCAGATATTGGACTACCAAACAGTGACAATTAGCGAGGAGACAGGTTTAGTCTTTCAATAGCCATTTTCAATTAACATTTGTATCTGAACTTTTTTCAATATAAAGTTCACAGAATATGACAACAAAACATTGGCAATGTTGGAGCATTCTTGGTAGTGGAGCACATGTAAAAATATGTACAATTTGAGTTTATTTTAAAAAATTGGCTTTCAAATGACGCGGCTCATATTTTATTTAGACATTTCCTCACGAACAGTGGATTCAAGGTAAATAACTCAAGTGGCATGAAAGTTTTAATAGGAAACCAACCATATTTCTAAAAAAAGGTTATCTACAAGTAAGTATAGTTTTTCCGACCTCAATTGAAGAACCAAGAGGTTAGCAGTATGTACCAACTTGTTCCCATATTTAGCCATACATTTAGAAATGTATACACCCAGTTGAAGGATGCGCGCACGGGCTAACGGCGTATAACACAGCCGCACTGGATGACTGGGCAATAAGTCTCAGTTGTTGACAAGTGGTTGACAAATTGCCTGTGCAGTGCAGCAATGCAGAATTTGTTGTGTTTCAGGTAATTTTAACTTATTATAGGCATTTTGTATTAATCATTCATATTACAATTGCGAAAGGGAGAAATAAGAGGGATATTTTGTTTACTAATATTATTACAACATGGCATTTTGGGGACCGTTTGAAACGGAACAAACCGAAATTGACCATCAATATATAAAATTGTTTGAGGACATAAATAATTAAAATATGTTGTTAGTCAAATAAACATATAATAGAAATTTTCTACACAAAATATACAAATTATTATAATTTTTTACCTTTAACAGAAAACTTTTAGGCGTTTTTATACATTGACAACTGACCTCGGAAAGACTATAAAAGAACTTGTTTTACATTTGAAACTTCTCGGCCCCCTCTTTAGTCTGACACCACTGCTTAAATTTTGTATAAATTTAACTTTTAGGTAGGGACTGTACCCAGACTGAAGTCTATATTTTTATGGCACTTGATGCTATTTCTGTCTCTAACTAAACTTATAATTGCTACGAAACTACATTAATTTCAATGGGCTCAACGGTTTCTGTTCAGGGTTAGACAAACCACCAAAGTGACGTCACGCTAGTTGTGACGCTTATTTGTGAAACTTCGCATTCTGGTAGACCATATACCCAAATTGCGAGATGTGTAGGTTTATTGATTGTTTTATTACTTTACAACTCGGGCGATGGTCAGAATAACCATTTAATTTCCCAATTCCCCACTTCGATGCTCTGGAAGTTGGGTCATGTGAGGGAAGGTTTGATCGGTTTCATCCTATTTATTTTAGGATTACCTAGCAGACGTGTAGGTAGAATTTGTGATAACTAAAGATAAAACTTTTAAGATAGACATTCTCGTGAAAATAACTTATTCAGTACTACCGTAGCCCAACCAAACGTGAATAGCTGAATTATTTATGGGTTACAATTAGAGAGTAACTCCAACTGTATATTACTTGAATTCGCTATATTATAAAAAAAAATTATTTTTTTTTGTTTTTTCCTCGAGGACAGACATTGTACAGTAATAATCACATTTTTTATACTTAAAATAACCTAAAACTACCTACTCTATATCTTATTTATTAGCACATTAGCAAACAAAAAATTCATTCAAAATGAATTTTTTATTAAATACATATTTTAATATTTATATTTTAATATTTTTAAAATATCAAATTATTTGAGTTCTTATCTCGGAAGGCAGTTTATTAAAAACTTTTAAACCTAAATAAAATGATGAATCACAAGATACTTTATATTTACAAAGAGAATGCTAAGTTTCTTATTTTGCCTAGTGCTTTTATTGTGTAAGGTTTCATATAATTTAAAAGTGGACTTATTTCCAAACACGTATATGGACAATTCAAAGATAAATACAGATATAACATTTAAAATATTAAAATTTGCATACATGAATGGTCACAAGGTATTCCAGAAATGTATCTTGATAATACATTTTTGTAAAATAAACCATACCTCGATCTCACATACGCTTCATAAACAGTTATGAATTGTAAAACAGTTAAAAGCAGGTTTCAGGTTCCTTATCAAATAACATGCCGAGTTTAATTTCGATATTAACTGTGTGCAATGAGATTTCCAGGTCAGGAATTCGTCAATTGTTACTCCCAAAAATTCAGTTTCATTTTCATAGCGTAAAATATAGATTCATTTAAAGTTAAACTTAATTTAACACAAAGTGGCCTATTATGGAACCTATTTACTTAAGTTTTTTCAGGATTGAAATAGAAATGATCGGACTTATACCACGCACCCACTGCCTTTAATAAAGCATTAGTTGTTGTTGTCGTGTCGTGTCTGTATTATCAGATATTAACAAAGATATATTATCGGCGTACATGACAAATGAGGTGTCAGAAACTACGTTACCAAATTTGTTGATATGCAGTAAAAAAGAATTAGGCGTAGTATGGATTCTCGAGGAACCCCTATACAGACATTCATAGATTCAGAATTTATATTTGACGAAACTATGTCGTTCGTGAACGTCAGACTATGGCATTAATAATAATATGTATTTCTGTAAATATCTTCCAGAAATTTTCGGTCAATAAGGAAAATATGTTAGTGGTTAATCCTTGCAAGTATTTTATGCAGAGTTGCTTTAATATAAACAACTAACAAAATACACAACTAATAATACAGACCAACAAAATTTAACTTTTTTTGGAAGCAGAAACTTGAATATATATTTCCGAAGGATTTTGGTGCCCTGAATCCGAATCTGGCAGCAGAATTGCTCTATCACGTCAGATTTTTGAGGTATCCTAACCTAAAGGTGCAAAAAACACTGTTTTTCGTCATATTTGATGTTATGTAGTAATGCCATCTATTCTTTTTCAAAAAACTAACATTGAATCTAAAAGTACAAGGTTCCCTCCTTCGAATGCCGTTGAATTTGCTCAAATATCTTTTTTCTTTGAGATATCACATGTTGAAATTTTTAAGTTTATCAGTTTCTTAATATGCGAAAATCTACTAAGGATCCCTTAGACATCAAGCAGTCGATTGCAATTCAGAAACTTTATACCCATACGGTTAAATTATATGTTTTTTTTTTTAAGGAATAGATGGCATTACTACATAACCTCAAATATGACAAAAAACTGTTTTTTGCACTTTTAGGTTAGGATATCTCAAAAACCTAACGTGATAGAGCAATTTTAGATTCGGATTCAGCGCACCAAAATCCTTCGGGAATGCATATTAGTGTGTCTGCTTCTTGACCCTTGTTGACCTGTGTAATCTCACTTAACGCGATTACAAATGCAATTAAACGCAATTAACTTAAAAACTAAAGATAAATGTGTTAAAAATTATCGTATGTTTACTAAAATATTATAATACATTTACTAGCTTTACTTTTTTCTTTCACTTTATTATAAAATATTTATAAAAATGAGATATCGTTTGAAATATTGTCATCGACGAATCAAAATACGAGGAAATTACATTTCGAACACACCGTTAATTTATTACATGTCACAATCACATCGATTATATAGTGATAAGATCTCGTTTTACTCAACAGTAACACTGTGTGATGAGTTTTCAAATAATCAATCAAGTCCTGTTTACTCTAAAAGAGTATTTGAAGGAATGCGAAAGTTTATGTCCGTAATCATACTTAAATTTATATTATCCGGTTTCGACAGATTTAATAGATTGTTTGATACATTATTTTATAATTGTTGATGTTCAATTTAATATTTCATGATGTGATGAAAAATTGCATTGTTTCATTTACAAGAAAAAATTATTTATATGTTTTTTGGGCTATAACATTTCAATTTGACAAAACCTAACGAAGTTATAAAGACACAACAATCATATGTAAGACACTGTATATTCATTTAAATTAAATAAATTTTTGATCATTAATGATAATATTGAGAAACAAAATGACTACTNATACATTAGAGATTCTTTTCCATGTTGTTTTAGACGAGTATTTAAAATGTGACATAATGGTTGGTCGTGAAATTCTGGGACAAGGATTTGATGTTAATATAACGTTAGATAATTTTAGCGTATTAAAAACCAAGATGATAAATGCATGCAGTAAACTCGAATCTGATAGTAAAATTGATTTAAACAAAGTCGATACGGACGTAATCGGTGATAGTAAGGCACGACTTATTTCTATTTTAAAAGAATTTACCGATTCATTTATTCAAGGGTTTCCAAGTACACGTGTTATTACTGGAGAGCTCGAAATCCGGTTAATTGATCCTAACGTGACCGTACAAAGGAGACCGTACCGTTTGAGTGCCGAAGAAAGGCATGTAGTAAGAGATAGAATTGACGAACTGTTAAAGGCAAATGTTATACGTCCTAGTTGTTCCCCTTTTGCAAGTCCTATATTACTAGTTAAGAAAAAAGATGGTTCTGACCGTTTGTGTGTCGATTTTCGTGGGTTGAACGATAATACTATTGATGATAAATTTCCGTTACCTCTTATTGCCGACCAAATTGCGCGACTTAGTAACGCCAAATATTTTACGTGTTTGGACATGGCGAGCGGATTTCATCAAATTCCGGTTCATCCAGAATCTATTGAACGTACTGCGTTTGTTACACCTGATGGTCAATTTGAGTACTTAACGATGCCATTCGGGTTGAAAAATGCACCGTCTGTTTTTCAAAGAGCTGTCATGAAAGCTCTAGGAAATCTCGCGTACACATACGTAGTTGTCTATATGGATGACATTATGATTATTGCCTCTACCATAGAGGAAGCACTCGAGAGAATTCGAGAAGTTATTAGTATTCTTATTAAAGCTGGATTCTCTTTTAATTTTTCAAAATGTTCGTTTCTTAAGACCTCTGTGCAATACTTGGGGTACGAGATTACAGCCGGCGAAATACGGCCCAACTCTCGTAAAATCGAGGCCTTAACGGCATTACCCGCACCTCAAACCGTAACTCAGTTGAGACAATTTATAGGCCTTTCGTCATATTTTCGTAAGTTTATTCCCAAATTCTCACAGGTAATGAAGCCTTTATACCGCCTGACCGCAGGTAATAAGAGAACTCTTGAATGGACGGCAATGCACGAAACTGTCCGTCAAAAGGTAATTTCGGTATTAACTAATGAGCCAGTTCTGATGATTTTTAATCCAAATCTTCCTATTGAATTACATACAGATGCTAGTTCAGAAGGTTATGGAGCGATTTTGATGCAAAAACTTGACGGGTCAAACCGGGTTGTAGAATATTATAGTAAAGCGACTAGTCCAACTGAGTCCAAATACCACTCATATGAATTAGAGACGTTGGCGGTATTTAATTCAGTTAAATTTTTTCGCCATTATTTACACGGTCGATCGTTTAAAGTGATTACAGACTGTAACTCATTAAAAGCTACTAGAAAGAAAGTTGATTTAATGCCTAGAGTCCATCGTTGGTGGGCTTTTTTACAAGGTTTTGATTTTGAGATTATTTATCGAGAAGGAAAACGCATGGCTCATGCCGATTTCTTCTCAAGAAACCCTCTTCCGGCGACAGTTTGTGAAGAGATGAATAAAGTCGTAGAAAAACGTATTAATTTAACTGAAATTTCTGATGACTGGCTTCTCGTTGAACAACGTCGCGATTCTGAGATTTCGGATATATCTAAAAGGCTCGAGAATGATGAGCTAGTGACAGATCTTGCTAAAACATACGAACTTAGGTCTGGATTACTTCATCGGAAGATCCAAAGGCGTGGTAAGACGTTCTGTTTACCGATCATTCCACGCGCTTTCAGGTGGTCAGTAATCAATCATGTACATGAGTCAGTCATGCACTTAGGATGGGAGAAAACTCTTGACAAGGTTTGCGAGTATTATTGGTTTGAAGGAATGACGAAATACGTTCGTAAGTTTGTAGATAACTGTTTTACTTGTAAACTTTCCAAGACCAGATCAGGCAAAGTCCAAGTTGAGCTTCATCCTATACCTAAGACCAGCATACCTTGGCATACGGTTCACATTGATATTACGGGAAAACTGAGCGGTAAAAGTGACTCAAAAGAGTATGTAATTGTCTTAATAGATGCTTTCACTAAATATGTTCTATTATATCACACTCGTAAAATTGATTCAGCTAATAGCATTAAGGCTTTAAAGTACGCTATATCCTTATTTGGTCCACCAGCCCGCGTAATAGTGGATCAGGGTAGATGTTTTACGGGCAAAGACTTTCAAGAGTATTGTGCTTCTCAAAGATCCAAGTTGCATTTAATAGCTACAGGATCCAGTAGGGCTAACGGTCAAGTAGAACGAGTGATGAGCACTCTTAAAAATATGTTTACGGCCGCGGAAATGAACGGAAATTCATGGCAAACAGCCATAGAGGAAATACAGCTCGCGATGAATTGCACTACCAATCGAGTCACCAAAGCTAGCCCTTTAGAATTATTAATAGGTAAAGTAGCCAGGCCTTTTGGCTTAATGGTAGATGATGATAACAAAGAAATCAATATCTTTGATGTACGGCAAAATGCGATTGATCATATTGAAAATAATGCTAAATACGAGAAGTCTAGATTTGATAAGAACAAAGCGAAAGTTGTTAGATTTAAAGTAGGAGTTTTTGTTTTGATTAAAAACGAAGGAAGGAATTAAACAAAACTTTATCCAAAGTTCAGAGGTCCATTTATAGTGGCGGAAGTTCTTGACGGTGATAGATACATTTTAAAATCATTAAGCAGTAATCGCTCATATAAGTACAGTCATGATAACTTAAGGATAATGCCTGAAAGTCATATTCCCAGAGAGTTAGATGTCCCCGATGATCTAGAAAATGTTGATATTAATGTTAATGGGAACTCTGAGTTAGAGTCAGAAACCACCAGGGGAGAGACTCAGCACTAATGGTAGT
This sequence comes from Anoplophora glabripennis, assembly GCF_000390285.2. Classification (NCBI taxonomy): domain Eukaryota; kingdom Metazoa; phylum Arthropoda; class Insecta; order Coleoptera; family Cerambycidae; genus Anoplophora; species Anoplophora glabripennis. The sequence continues at coordinate 76,359 of NW_019416680.1, read as the reverse complement.
TTGGAGGCCGCACCACTTGCATCAGTTTGTAGTCGTAACTGAAAATCTGGAGTGATTTGTTTGCAAATCTGGAGTGATTTGCTCAGGGGGCGATGGGCAGCTGGTGAGGTGGCGGGGGCCTGGAGTAAGTCGCACTACATGTGTTATACTGTGGCAGTTGACAATATGGCGTGGACCATTGGGGTGCTGAGAATTATACCTAGGGGGATGAGATTTGCTTGTAATAAAAATAAATTTATGAGAATTATTTATGTGCTTATTGATGAGATCAGACGGGATGATAACTGGTGAGAATTCTTGATGGTATCCTTAAGAACAAAATATACCGTAAAATTTTAGTCGAAAGAATATTATCGAGTCTCTGGTCACTAAACAGGACTTCTGAACCAAATGAAATGCAAATAAGCTGTTGATTTATATGACATAAAAATAAATGTTTATAGATGCACCCGAGGACGTGTGATTGTCAGGATGGTCGTGTCGGAGATGTCTATCTCACGGACCGAGTCCTTCAGACTCTGGGAATTTCAAAATACTTTACTAAAGACCTTTTATAGCTTGTATCTAGATAAATAAAAATAGTTATTTACTACTTAAGCTGTTTATGTTTTTCGCCAGTTTTGTGATGGCAAGCTTGGGTTCGGGGAGATCTAAGGGTCACTCAACGTAGCCGCGGTCAAGGAATATATGGCATTCACCTTATAATTACTTTATAAGGGAAGCCCTAGGAGATAACGAATTTGATTGGTTCCTTTAAGAATAATTTTGACCTGACGAGTGAAGGGAAGTATCGGGGAGATACTGAGAGCAGTTCCACTTGGGCATTTGAAGACGGAAGTACACTGCTATTCTGTCGACCGCGGANCAACTGGCACCTCGTAGACTTTTTGTTTAACAGCACCCCAAACGAAATAATCCATCGGTGTCAAGTTCGGTGAATGTGGGCCACGCTGCAGGTCCTCCACGACCAATCCATCTCCTGGGATAATTAATGTTTAACCACTCCCTAGGACCTCTACCAAAATGGGCAGGACAACCATCTAGTTGAAACCAACTGTTCATTTGAGTATTAAGCGGAACATCTTCTAACAGATCTTGAAAACCATTTACAAGGAACTCGGTAAACATGTCAGCATTTAACCGATGCGAAAGGAAGTAGGTACCAACTATAGTGTTGTCCAACACACCCAACCATACGTTACATTGGAATTCATGCTGAAAACTATGTTCCCTTGCCGTCCGTGGATTCTCGTAGGATCAAATATGGTTGTTCCTTTGGTTTAAAATTCCCCTTCGAGTAAATGTTGCCTCATCTGTCTACATTACTTTTTACATAAACTGATCATCAATCTCTGCTTGGTTTAACATCCAGTCACAAAACACGCGCATGCATCGTATGTCCCGAGGCAATAAATGTTGCACACGCTAGATATGGTACGCATGGCGTCCATCAACCCGAAGAATCCTCCAAATGGAACTTGACCAAATACCTAGCTCATAGATCTTCTGACACTCGTGGATGGATTTTCATCGAAATGGTTTAAAATAGTATTCGAGCTTCATCTTCATCTTCATCATCTAGTGGTTGGTCCTTTAAAAGTCCCATAGCACTGCGGCCTAATTAGGCCTATTGTGCGTCCCACTACTAGTCCTATTCAGCAAGTAGATTTGTCCTTTTTACAAAGTCCAAAAGCTTCCTTGCTGACACTTCTCTCAGCTCCTTGGGTTCCAAATAGGGTCTCCCAAGGAGCGCCATTCTGCTACGTGCAAATCCCGGGCACTCGCCCAGGATATGCAGAGAAGTTTCATCCGCCGATTCACATCCTCGGCAGACCGGACTGTCTACAAGCTTTAGTCTATGTAGATGTTTC
>NW_019416680.1:12427-73843 GCF_000390285.2 Anoplophora glabripennis | reverse complement strand
AAATGAAATGATTTAAAAAATATTTTGTTCAAAATGGGCGCCTCCGGACTGTAGACAAGCACGACATCTTCTAATTATGGAGGTAGTGGCCGATCGACACTGAATTGGAGTTAATTCTCGACACGCTTGGACTATTCGCTGTCTTAGATCTTCTAGGGTATCAACTGGCACCTCGTAGACTTTTTGTTTAACAGCACCCCAAACGAAATAATCCATCGGTGTCAAGTCCGGTGAACGTGCGGGCCATGCTGCGGCTCCTCCACGACCAATCCATCTCCTGGAATAATTAATGTTTAACTACTCCCTAGGACCTCTACCAAAATGGGCAGGACAACCATCCAGTTGAAACCAACTGTTCATTCGAGTATTAACGAACATCTTCTAACAGATCTTGAAAACCATTTTCAAGGAACTCGGTAAACATGTCGGCATTTAACCGATGCGGAAGGAAGTAGGTACCAACTATAGTGTTGTCCAACACACCCAACCATACGTTGGAATTGGAATTCATGCTGAAAACTATGTTCCCTTGCCGTGCGTGGATTCTCGTAGGATCAAATATGGTTGTTCCTTTGGTTTAAAATTCCCCTTCGAGTAAATGTTGCCTCATCTGTCCACATTACTTTTTGCATAAACTGATCATCAATCTCTGCTTGGATTAACATCCAGTCACAAAACACGCGCATGCATCGCATGTCCCGAGGCAATAAATGTTGCACACGCTGGATATGGTACGCATGGCGTCCATCAACCCGAAGAGTCCTCCAAATGGAACTTGACCAAATACCTAGCTAGATCTTCTGACACTCGTGGATGGATCGAAATGGTTTAAAATAGTATTCGAGCTTACTTCGTCCTGAAGTGGGGCAAAATGTCCATTAGCATAAATTGGAATACCGAAAGACCCAGTTTGTCTGACACGACTGAATGTTGTTGAAAATGCTTCCTTTGCTGGTAGTGTGCGATGAGGAAATCTTAATGCATATTCACGGTGAGCCGCCGTGGCATTTCCATCACAAAAACCATATACAAAGAACATATCAGCATATTCATTGTTCGAAAATATGGACGGCATTATTAAACTTATTTTTATTATTAGTTTGAACGCTTTATCTAATGGATAATTAATGGAAAAATTCGCAAAATAACATTTGAAACGTCAAATTAACATTGCTTGACAGCAGTCTACTGGAAAATTTTTGTTGAGGTTCATTTTAAAGTTTATTGACAGAATCCAGAAGCACCCTTCCGAAAAATCAATTTTGCCATGAAATTATAAGAGTTAGGAAAAAAAGTAAATGTACACTTTTTGCCAATAACAAACTGTTCTACCTAAAAACAGCATAATTTTTTATTTTCAGTAGGGCCGTATTATTTTTTTATAATTTAATGAGTCTGAGTCCCCATAACTCCGCCACTGGTTGCTTGCGGGATTTCTATTTCTATGGAAAAATGGTATCTTATAAGAAGATGTTTCATGCCAAATTTGGCTTAAATAGCCTTCTTCATTTAGAAGTTATTTAAAAAATTCGAATTTTTTAAAAAATCTTTAACGCCCTATATTTCGAAAATGAATTGATTTTCTTCTTTTTTTTATGAGGAATATCTCCTTAAAGTTTGTCGACTTAATCCTGAAACACCTTGTATACTGCAAAATAACTAATAATAGTTACATTAATTAATGAACAAAAATTGAAAAATTTTAAAACGACAATAAACATTTGCCGGAATAGAAATGAAAAACCTGATCGCAAAATATTGTCATAAACAGTAAACTCAGAATAGATGACACTTTTGCAAAATTTTTTATAATTAGTGACCTTACACTAAACTAGAGAAAACAGAAAAAAGTTATGGTTAATTTTATAGTTAATAAGGGCCAGAGTTATCAATAATAAGTATAACAGACATGAAAAAATTTATTAAATGGAAAAAAAAATCGGCAAAATTCTAATTAAAAAAAATAATTTTGGAGTTGTGTAACTCCGTTATTACAGGGTTTTCAAAACAGTGTCATAGGAAATTGTTCTATTAATTTTATGAGTAGAATTTTCCAAGAGGTGTGTTTGGGTTCCGACACAGAACGGTTGTACGGCGGTCCAAATTAGTTGACTATTCCATTCATAAGAACATCTGAGCCAAGACATACTGATAATACAGCTGGGTAACTATTCTGACCTGTTCTAAGATTGTCCACTGACAGAACTAAAACAAGCCTTAGATTTTTTTACTTATAGTTTTCGGATAGTCTGTATTTTTACTTTGTTTGCTATTTGAGCACCAACAACAATTTTAAAGTTCTGGCATGAATGAAGATTTAATATTTTTTCGGTTACAAATTGGTGAAATTATGTTACCTATTGAACTAACTAAAAAAATCCTTTTATTTGTGTTATTTTTACACAAATCTGTGAATCACCTAAAATGTATGAAAATTAGAATATGGATTTTTCAAAATTTAAAATACGTGAGTTTAAGGCGTAGGTTCTACTTTATTTCCGAATTTATTTTCCACTAATTTCAGCGAAAAATTCACAGAATATGGAAATTTTACTGCTCATTCTTATTCATTTATCACATCTGAAAGTTTCTTCTGTATATTTGTACCAAACTGTTGAAATATTTATAATGTGAGTTTCCATGCAGACGCAATTTAGAATATATTATTTCGACATCAGTGATGAATAAAGCAATTAAAGTAACAAAACCTTCTCCTCATTTTTCTCAGTGTGAAAAATAATTGTTAGTTTTATTTAACAATTTTCAACAATAATTGTAATACAGATTTTGCTTATATCATAGTTAATGACAAAAAGACTCTTAATTATTTAATCTAATGCAGAAACTAAAACAAACTTAAAACTGTTTTCACGTTAAGATCTGGGATTTCATTTCATGTATAAAATTAAGTAATCATACAGTGGTAGTAATAAAAAAGGGAAGATGGAAAAATTGGTTCTAATTGTTCTCATTGCTAAAATAAATTGAACGTTGATAAAAAATGTGTCACCAGAAATTTATCAAAAACTTTTTGAATTACGCGCTCCTCCTCTGTTCTTGGATTGTTGATATCTCATTTAGTTTTCATGATATTGTTATTTGAGTGACGATTTTTGAAATGTGCAATTTTTTGGAACAACGTTTTTTCGACTTTAATGAAATGGTGCATTTTGAATTCTTACCTCAAGGTGAAATAGTGAACTTTATGTACCAGTACTATCAAGGCGTTTCACAATGATTACATGAAAAATTCCACAAAAAGAGACTAGAGTTGTGGCGAGACAACTCATGGTTCTTGCACTATGGCAATGCGCCTGCCTACACACTCAGCTTTGTTAATTCGGACAGACGACACAAAACAGTTTGTATCAAAAATCAGATTACTGTCCTCCCTCACCCTCCTTACTCGCCAGACCTGGCTCCTTGCAATTTTTTTTATTTCCGAAATTAAAGTCAGTGCTGAAAGGACGGCGACTATTTGATGACATCAAAGCAAATTCGTCACATACTTTAAAGGCAATTTCAGATTAAGGTATCCAGGACTGCTTCGCGAAATAGAAGCACCTCTGGAAAAAGTGTGTGAATAGGCGAGGGGACAAGGACTATACATATACGGATATACAAAATTAATAATAAAGTTCAAAACAATAAAGTTCGGTTGTTTTCTGAAAAGACCTCGTATTAGCTTTAACTGCCTAAATTGTTAAAATAATATTGAAAACTTGATTAAAAAATTCTGATCACAGAGAATTTTATTGCTTCAAAAGTTAAAAAATGTATGAAATTAAAATCAATTTAATGATTTAATTTTGCTTATGATATATGTATACGGAAATGTCGAAAAAAATATACTATGTAAACTTTTGAGAGGAAATAGGAATTATCCAGTACGGTTATGGAATTTTAGAAATCTGACTTCAAGGGTCCATTGACCTTCAGTTACTACAGTATACCTACTGTTTATACCGGAAACAAATTAATTTCCACAAATTGTTCAAAAACCATAACTAAATTTTAGTTAAATTTAAAAACTGGAGTATAGCCACAAATTTTAATAAAATACAGGGTGTTTCTTAATAACGTGCTAATATTTAAGGAGGTTATTCTTGGGTCCATTTTAAGAAAAAAACTTCGTATGAACATATGTCCTAAAAGTATTAACTTTTGAACTACAGGGTGCTAAAGTTTTATGAAAAAACATTTTTTTATGATAACTTTGGTATTACCTATCTTAGATATTTTTTCAAATTTGGTACACGCCTTCTATTCCTCGAGATGCATTTTCTGATGTACAAACAATTTTATTATTTTTGCCAGTGGCGTCTGTACAGGTTTTGTATTGAATATTTATGAAGTACAAGATAAAGTAAAAATCATATCTGAAATCCTCATTCCTTTCAAAGCAAATGTGGTGTCTTGAATTTTTTTCGTTTGACGTAAGGTTTTTGCATAAAAAAATAAAATTCATTCATTTGCATCTTATTGGACCAATTACGAGAAAAAAAAATTATGTAACTGAATAATAATTTATTGAAGATAATAACTTTTAAACGTTGAAATTATGAAATTACAGTAATCTACATACATTTTGGAATGGAAAGTTTTACAATGTTTTTTCTTAAAACTTTAGCACCCTGTACTTCAAAAGTTAAGGCATTTAGGACATATGTTCATATGAAGTTTTTTTCTTAAAATGGACCCAAGAATAACCTCCTTAAATATTAGCATGTTATTAAGAAACACCCTGTATAATATTTAAGAGGTCATTCTGTACCGGCCCAGGTTGCCCCATAATACCGTTATAGTTCGCCATGAAACACCTTGTATTTAAATTATTTTAAAGTCAGTTAATAAATAAAAGCGTCTTTTAAATTTAAAGTTGCCTTAAATCATTTTCTCAACAATATATCACTACGGTAATTAACAAACTTTACTTAAAAGCCGAAATTAGTGTGATTCTGAAACGCGACGTAAAACTTCCGTAAAACTTCTTAGTGACGTAACTGATTTGGAGCGCAAATGTCAAACTCTAGGTGCGATTACAGTTTGAAATACTCGTAGTAGTAGAATTAAAAAAGTTTACGATTACTCTCACGGGAACTCTACCAAAGTATTTTTATTATACTGTTAGACTGTTTAACGTAGAATAGCCGTTTTTTAATACTCTCTAAGAAGATGGAATACATACATTAAATACGTTACATAAAGGAGATTTGAAAAATGTTATTTTTCAGCGTGTTCCGTAAGCAGCTTGTCGGTGTTAAGCTTCTTACGGGATGAAAGTAAAAGAATGAAAACCTAATAATTATTATTAAATTAAGTTCAAAGAGTGCAGTTTCGTCCTCAGTTGGTTATACAGTGTGCCCCAAATTTAAGTTCAATGTGTTCAAACTTTAATAGTTTTAAAACGTTAATTAGAAAAAATACTATACAGGGTAACCACTGTTACCGCCTGAACTAGAAGATATACAATGTTGGTTAAATTACAAAAAAGTTGCATATTTTCCTGCCTATTCGCATTATGAAAAGGAATTGGAGATAAGTTGCACAGTCCCTGAAATAAGCTGAAAAAACTGAAAACTTGATTCTTATTTCTTCCATATCTTTTTTATTATTTAAAGTAAGGTAATGAAAATCGGTATGTATACATAAGGTGATAAGCTCTATCTGTTCGATGTTAAAACAACTTCCGGATCTACTAGATCCTTGTATTTATAACCAACTTTTGATTTTCTTATGGACTGAATTTTTGCACCACTAGATGAAGCATTAAATTTCAAAATAGATAGACCATATCACCTTTTGCGTAAGTACATACATACATATCGATTTTCATTAATCTACTTTTAACAATAAAAAGGATATAGTTTCCCTATATCCTCAGTTTTTTCAGTTTTTACACCTTATTTCAGGAACGTTGCAACTTATCTCCAATTTCTTTTCATAATCCGAATGAACATGAAAATAGGCTATTTTTTTGTAATTTAACCAATCCTGTATATCTTCTAATTCACGAGGAGGATAATGGTGTACACCTTAAAAGTGACCATATATTTAAGTGAGCGTAAACTTCAGAAAACTTTATATATGTCCCAAAATGTTTTGTTTCTGAGCATTGAAAAATACTCTGTATCTTATAAATTGGCTGATTTAATTTTTTTAATTTTCATTACAAAAATATCTCATTCAAAGCCATGGCTAAAACTCTACTTATATTCGCTACCAATTGAAACTGGAAAAAAACTCATAGCCTAGGAGCCAGATAGGGTTCCGTGGCCAATTAGAGTGCCACTGCTGCAAACAACTTATTCGTAAGTATTTTGACCTCCTGAATTAAAAAAACTTGGTCGCAAAGCCTGAAAGTGGTCAGTTTAATTGTTATTAATAAATTAAATGTTTAAATGGCTGTAAGAAGTTTATTTTTATAGCTAGTACAATTTTTTATGCGTTAATAGTTATGTTTTCTCATAACAAACATATATTTTTGAAAATTAAAAAAGATTTTTGCCTGATCTCTGGTTCTATTGGACGGATTGAGACGTACGACATCTTATTTTAAAGCTTGAACTTTATTTTATAAGACAGGTAGGTTTCATTTATTAATTTGTTTATTTAAAAATTTATGGCATCTTAGAAAGTTGTGAAATTTCAACGAAAATGCTGGTTTTATTTGTTTATAAGGCTTTTTCTATTATCCAACTTCGATGAAAATCAAAAAAGTTACCGGATACTGTTCCTCGCATCCTAACAATCATTTAATGCCTTATAGCTATTAGTTTTTCTATACAAAAACCCGTGAAGAAGACGCGCGTACGTCGAGCGCGATGTATGCGCGCTAGATCGAAAGATCAGAGTGCAAGTGCACTATATACTTATATGTTTTTGATGTTAATCTACTTATTAAACAAAAATTACAAACACCATTCGGCTTTGCAAGGAGATCCTGCAAACTATTTGATCAATTTTGGAAATTTTGGAAAAGATAAAATGTAGTTCATTGTAAATTTAATTGTCAAAGCATTAATAAAATTAATCACACAACCGGTAGTTTAAGTATTTAAAAATGTGATATTTCATTTTATGGATTATTCAGAAACTACTATCGAAGCAAATATTAAAATGGCAGAAGAATATTTTGTTAAAGTCGTAAAGAAAGGTACAACCTGTAAGAAGTTTGATGACCTACGGGTATGGTCTTATCGCCATTCAAAATCCGCTTTAATAGAAGAGCTGCCACTTACAAGTGCGTCAATACAACTGTACATTTTAAGGTGTATATGATTGTACCTATAGTTTACAAACAAGTAAACTGTTTAAATAGTCACGCTGCAAAATTAGACCCACACATGTTCGGCTGGATAGATAATGGGGATATGCTTGCTCTAAAAAAATACAAATATTGCTTCCTCCACCAGATAAACTCATCACTAATTGCACATGTAAAGTATGCTCTAGAAGATTATGTGTTTGTGTGGCTGCAGAAATTAAATGTTGCTCATTTTGCTATTGCCAAAGACAAAGCACCTGCAAAAAATATCTATAAAGAGCAAATTATTAAAAAATAAATTAATTAATTAGAATCTTTAAACAATTGTTGTTATTACTTATATAAATCTTACAAATATCAGTAATTAAATCAATTGTTAATGCTTTTTTATTATTTAGACTTTGTGACTTCTTAATAATAAAAGTTTATAACAAGTCGCGCTCGCTCGTACACTCTGAGCCTTCGATTGAGCGCGCGTTTTTTCACAGGTTTTGATAAGGAAACACTAATAACTATAAGGCATCAAAATAAGCCTAATAGCTGCTTTACATTGACAATTTATTGATGAATAAATTGACGAAGTTCTTCATGAATTAATTCATGAATTTATTGGTAAACAGTGTGGTTTTACACTGCTACAGACTTTGTCAAGTTTTTTGACGCATGAATCAGTTCTACCAACGAATCAAAGAAGCAAATAAATTTCAAAAATGTCACCTTTCCACTCATAATTGTAGTGATACAACAGCGGTACCGTTCTGACACATATTATATAAATATTAGTTTTTGTAAGTAACAAATCAGTAAAAACAATGCAAAACTAGTACGACGCCACACAATTATTTACATATTCCAATAACATAACCTCATTACTGATCTGAGGCTGGAAATCTGTTGGGTTGGTACTTCCGAACTTCACGAAGAAATTGACGAAAATTAGAACATGCTCTAATTCGTCAAGAACTTGATGAATAAATTCATGAAGTTATTTGACAGCAGATTTGGTGCATCACACTTGTCCAATTTCTTGATGAAGCGACTTCATGAATTAATTGATCAATAAATTGCCAATGTAAAACAGCTATTATAAACAAATAAAACCAGCATTTTCGTTGAAATTTCACAACTTTCTAAGCTACCATTAATTGTAAATAAATAAATTAATAAATGGAACTTACCTATCTTGCAAAATAAAGTTCAAGCTTTAAAATAAGATGTCGTGCGTCTCAGTCCGTCCAATGGAACCAGAGATATGGTAAAATTGGTGCGCGCGGGGACGGAAAATGTAAGATTGCACTAAATTTGCAATAACTTTGGTTAAAGTTAATCTTTTTTTTAATTTTCAAAAAACATATGTTTGATATGAGAAAGCGTAACTATTAACGCATACAAAATTGTACTAGCTATAAAAATAAACTTTTTACAGCCATTTAAACATTTAATTTGTTAATAACAAATAAACTGACCACTTTCAAGTTTTTTTTTATTCAGGAGGTAAAAATACTTATGAATAAATTGTTTGCAGCCGTGGCACTCTGATTGGCCACGAAACCCTATCTGGCTCCTAGGCTATGGTATTTTCTAATTTGATGCATCTTTTCTCTTTTAATCATTTGAACCTTTCGTTAAGAAACAATTTTAACTTTAATGGCATTGAATCAACTAATTGTAGATTCTATGATCTGTTTTTAAGGTCGATATAATCATTTTGGAAATATTTGTAGGAATGTTTTGTCTCTAGACGTTTAGATTGCTTAGCAAACACTTTGTATAATCGAAAAACAAACGACTATCTGGAGTGGCGAATAGTAGGAATTAGTTAAACAAAATATTTTTATATAATGAACCTGTTTAAATTAATATGTATCGTTGAGTTAGAATTTCAGTTTTAATTATTATTATTATTTATTTATTTTAAATGCATGATATTTTGAAAGAAAAAAGAAAGAAAACGATTCTTGTAAATTATATTGGTTTGGTTAAATAGCATTAATAGTATCTACCTCCAATATTTTAATCAAATTGATTCTTTTTAAATCGAATTTTAAATGGATAGCCCCCAAGAAAGTATGTTTAAGAGGCGGAGTTTAAGTCTATCTATTAAGTCTATCCAACCTATCTACGCTTTTAAACGTTTAAACGGCACATTTATTGTAACTTATAATGTTTTATTTTATGACATGTCTTGAGCGTTATAAACTACATTTATTGAGTTGTGGAAAGTCAAGTTCCTACGAAAACCTCCAACCTTTATTAAACACATAAAGTTCTGGAACTAGTTGCATAGTGTTTGGTCTGCCGCGTTTGTAATCCATAATCAATCCAGAATACCACTCCAAGTTTGTGATATGCAATTTGCCTTTTGCGGTATGTAATGCGGTACATTATGGAAGTTTCGACGTGTTCGTGTTTGGTTGCAGCTAGTTTCTATTCCAAATTCCAAACTACGGAATTCAATTTTGGTTTTGTATAGATATATTACAATTTACATTATTGTTTACAATGTATACTAACAACAATTGTTTATGTATATTAGATACAGACATACAAGATGTTCCAAGCACGAATTTTAACCATGAATTTAACTCAACAGCAATAATATAGTAACATTAATAATACAGCCCCTTGAGGAAAAAAGTCAATGTGTAATAGACTAGAGACTAGACCAACATACTCATACGTTTTTGGAGTTGTTTAATTCGAATGCGTTTGACGAAGTAAGTTCACATTTACGACAATTTGAAGATTAACTTTTGTTTTTTGATGGAAAAATACTGTTTGTCCCTTGATTCTGATCTGAAAGACTGAGATATTTTACGTTCGGATCCGTGGTTGATTTATTTTTCCAGGTCATGTTTAAGCTTATTTGAAGGTTAACAATTGTTTTTTCTTTATAGTAATACAATTTCTGACCTCAGCTTAGTGCTGAGTTATTTTTTCATTTTTAAAATCATTTGATAGTCCTCTCGACAGGATAGTGAGATATCGGGAATATGACCTTTACAGTACCACCATCTGGCGACCTTGGCTTTGACTGTAAAGGCCATGTTCAAGGTGATACCTCTGAGATGGATTATGCCACACATCCCCTTTCGGGCTAGTGTCACCAGTATATTATGAGGTAGCAGTATTTTAAATATCCTAACTGTGAAACCAATTATACTTTTGTCAAAAGCTGAGAGTATGTATTACCAAATTCTGGAATAAGAATGATGGTAACGATCGATCGTTGCCATTTTTATGCCCCCAAAATCATGAAAACCGGATTACACGGATACGAAAATCATCACGATTTAGAGACGATTCTAGTGATTTTCATCAACAAGACCTTCAAAGTCAAATCCAAGGTCATCAGGTGATGTCCTTGATGACCCAAATAAATTTTATAGAGGTAATATTCCCGACATCCCGTTGTTTTGTCGAGATACCAATTTGAGAAGTTCGAGAGGGAGATTTAATCTTTCAATAACCTTGAAAATAAAAACTCTCTGACATTTCCGAACGTAAAATTTCTCGCTCATTCGGAATCTGGCGTCAGAAATTGTATTATCATAAAAAACAAGAGTTGACCTTCAAATAACATTGAATGTGGACTTAAAATTAAATCAACTACGTATCCGAACGTAAGTTTTCTCGCTCTTTCAGAATCTGGGGACGAAAATTGTATTACTATTAAAAAACAAGAGTTGACTTTCAAATAACCTAGAACATGAACTAACCTCATCAGAGGGAGACCGAATTCGGATTCAGCGACCCCAAAAACGTATGGGTATCGTGGTCCAGTCTATTACGCATTGATTTGAAGTGTAATTAACACATTTTTTCGAAACATACCTACATTTTCATAACGTAAATGGTTTTCATTAAGAGTGATATCTTTTAAAATTATAATTTGCAGTTTATAATATATTTTTTTTGTGATTCCAGGTGTGAAAATATCCAGTACAATTTGCAATTTCATCATGCAGCGACTCACGCTTCCTGAACGTTTAGAAATCATTAAAACTTTTTGCCAAAGTATCAGCTCAGTTGTGGGTACTCATCGTTTGTTCACCGGAGAATTGGGTCGCCTTCACCGTTTCTTTATTCAGGCTATACGCCGTACTGTGGCCAAGTTTTAGCGGGATTTCACCCTACAATATCGCAGCAGTAGCAGTTATTATTGAGGAAGAACCTAATGTGTTAGTTTCAAGACGATCTCAATGATTGTGGTTATCTGAGACATCGACTTGGCGAATATTGCGAAATCATTTAGGCCTGCATCCATATATAGTTGTATTGACTCAAGAGTTCAAGCCAAGCGACCAGAGGTTACGTCGTGAGTTTGTTGATTGGGTCGTACAGCAGTTGGAAGCTGATCCTGATTTCAGTGGAAAAATCATCTTCTTAGACGAGCCACACTTTTGTCTTAGTGGCTTCGTCAATATGTAAAATTGTCATCGGAGCGAGAACTAATAAGTGGTCCATGAGGTGCCATTGCATTCAGAAAAACCTGTTACTGGACCTTATTTCTTTTGAGATGATGAGAGAAGAACGGTTACCGTCAATGACAACCGTTGCAGATCCATGTTATGTGAACTTCTGTGGCCAGAATTTGAGACATTAGATATTGAAAATATGTGGTTCCAGCAGGATGGCGCTACGTGCCACAGAGCTGATACGCTCGATTTGCTGAGAGAGTAGTTTGGCGACCAGATCATCTCAAGACGTGGCCGCAACGTACAGTCGTGTGATTTAACACCCTTGGATTTTTTTCTTTGGGGTTATATGAAAGTCCAGGTCTATGCCGACAAGCCACAAACTTTGGAACATTTGGAGGTAAACAAAACCTGTCGTAAATTCAGAAAATGGAGTAGCTCGTATACACGCTGCTGTCGCGTTAAAAGACCAAGAGATGCTACAAAGAGTTCATGCTTCAATGTTGAATCGTGATAATCTTTGTATTGAAGTAGAAGGCAACTTATTTGAACACCTTTGTAAAAACAGTTTCTATTATTATGGTTTTAGTTTATAAGTTTTTCCTCTCCATCTTATAAAATCTTTATTATTAAAATGTTTTTCTTTATCCTTTTCAGGTTAAAATAATTCCTTACTCCTAGATACAACCGAAAACTGCTTACCTACTATTGGTTATAGTCTTATATAGTCTTATATTTGTCTTGGTCCCCATACACAAAGACCTTAGTTTTGAGACAAAAAAAATGGATTTTCACTTTTTTAGTTTTTTGAATTTTTTTTTTTGAAAAACTCAACAAAGGAAAAGAATCGGAAAATTTTCCACTCTTGATTTTCAATTCGTTTTTGTCTCCCCTTAATCAAATCCCAGAAGGACGGGCGTTCCTTTTGGGACACCCTGTATATTTTTTTCTAAATAAAGTCGTTAGAGTGCAAGTTCCTAGTAGCTACTATCTGTACGTAAATTTGCAATAAAAACTAACCAGTGCCATTGGAACAGGAGGGGGCTCAGTAGTTTCAGCTGCCAGATAAAAAATTATTTGATGTTGAGGAGATTTTTATTGGAATGTTTAAAATTAGTTTTTGCATCTCTTGAGTTTTTCATGCAGAATATAGGTATTCATCGTCGGAAATTTTAATTTATTCATAAAGTTATCAAGTAATCACGAATTTCTTTTATATACCTACTTGAATAAACCATTTCCAATCAAAGCCTTTGAGCCGCATGAGTTTTTCTCACATAATGCACCCTTCAATAGAAAATTGAATCATTACGTTATTAAATAAAGCATGAATTTCTGTAAAACTTGAAATTATACTGATTTTCCTCTTTACTCCGCTGCTAATAATGATTTTTATTTTGTCATAGTTTTTGGAATTTTAACAGTGGACATTGCACACCAAGGAATCTCATGAAAAATAAAAATTTTGATCTGATATAGTCTATCCAAAAGTGGACTGCGACTTATTTTTTTGTTAACAGTTAAAAACCTTCGTACCTCCCTAATTCCAATCACCGGTTAGCGTTTGTTTAAATTTTACATGTAGGTAGTACTTAGTAGGTACTATAAGATAAGGCAACTGCACTGTACCAATGTGGAAAAAGCATGCAATACATTTTGGAAACGGACGTGAGCCTTCGCCATCGCTTGACCTGAGAAAAAAATGGAAGTAATTTTGACAACTACTGTCAAGTTGTTTGTTACTGTTATAAAATATTAATTGTTTAGATGTTCTTACAGTAAAGAGTACATACGAACCGGGTGTCTTTATTTTAACGTTTAACGTATAATAAATAACAACCAAGTTTGAATACTTCAATAATTTTTGTGTAATTTGATAAAAATTATGATTCACATACAACTTTTGAAGACTCGTAGAAACCTTAAAGAACGTTTTATGAAAAATGATTACACTTATTTCACCTAATTTTAAAACTGTGGGTACACATGTATGTCTGCAAGTGACCCATTTCAAGTATCATGTGAAGAGCGCCAGCCTGACGCCAGATAGGTTAACTGTTGCAAGTCACAAATAACAAAACTAATCTGCAATACACGTACTATGGTTCCCGGAAACGGACCACGGCAGATTGGCGCCAGGGACTCCACACCAAGGCTCTCCAACGAACGCTCGCCCCGACAACATTTTCTTTTCACTACACTTTGTTTTCAATAAAAATACTTATTTTACCGTTGAGAGAGAGTTTTATTTTGCTGCACACCGAAAGCAACCCTCAAAACTATTTAACTTACTCGGTATACGCTATTTTTAAGTAATATAAAAATAACGTAAAGGGTGTTCTTATAGGGGTTCTGCACCATCTTATCTACTTTATACTTTTCTTTTTGTATTTAGGCCTATATTTACCAAAATATCATAATATAAAATTTCATATAATTATTGGCTGTGATTTTCGAGTTAAACAAAATCAGAGGTTCCGTTTCGTTTTTAAGTTGCCCCTAGACGGGCAATCATTTTGATCAAAAGATTGCGTTAATCGATCGAGTCAAGCATGATTGACCATCTAGGAACCCGTTTGACGCTTGAACCAATCATTGACGGTGAATGATAGAAAGTCTGATTGACGCAAATGATTGAGGATTTTTTCAATGGTAGGCGTGTACTATATTTGATAAGCCAAAGGTAGCTACACAAAAAAGCACAATTTCACTATTTACACAGAAACTCAGTCGAGTTTCTCATTCTTTCAAAAGTTTGGCGGGTTGATTGAAGCGCGCGTCAATGGATTGACTCAATCTTTTGATCAAAAGATTAACCGTCTAGGCCTTGCTTAACATTTAAACAGGCGATTTTTCTTATCTTGATCCCAGGAGTCTTCCTGAGTTTATCCTATATGTCATCAAGCATTGTATTTTAAAAAAAGTTAATATTTATGTATGATCATCTGTTTTATAGGAGGCCCCATCTGCTAGAAACATTCAAAAATGGAAGGCAATAGTCACCAGCTACCAATAATTATTTTTGTGCCTCCTTACTACTTATAAATTTATCTTTACAGACAATTACCTATTTACAACTTTTCAGCACTTGAACGACTTTTCGTGTAACTATTATTTTATTCAACGTTCATGAGGGCAAGATAATTCAAGACAATTCGGAAGTTTTTGACTAATTTATGTTCTTGGAAAACATTTAATTAACTTGAGTTTCGAAAGTGACCTCTCGAAACTTGCTGAAATAACTAAGGATGCGAGGCTGTGCATAAGTTGAAAACGGAATAAATGAATTTGTTCTCGTTAAATATTTCCGTTGTATCTGTAACTGCTTCAAATGATTCTAATTCATGGTTAATCAATGTTATAAAGATAAAGCATAGGTATTTCGAGATACAATTAAAAAAATATAAAGGAGCAGATTCCTTTACGTACATAATATTTGGAGAAATCAATATTTTACCATCTATTTAATATGGATTTACATTTAAGTCAGCATAAGCAAGAACTTTTGTCTAATCAATTACTTACTTATTAATATAATGCTGACGAGCTGCCTATGTAATAAAGACACATGTATGAAACCGAACTTTATTTTTTTTTAACTTTATTATTAATTTCATACATTATTGATCGATTTCTCCCTCAAAGTAGTGCCCCTATTCATACACTTTTCCCAGCGGTGTCTCAGTCCTTGACGAATTTGTTTTGATGTCATCAATAGTCTGAAAGCGGCATCCTTACAGCACTGATTTTAATTTCGGAAATAAGAAAAAATCGCAAGGAGCCAGGTCTGGCGAGCAAACACAGCGAGGGAGGACAGTAATCTGATTTTTGGCACAAAACTGACGAATTGACAAATCTGAGTGTGCGGGTGCATTGTCATGGTGCAAGAACCATGAGTTGTCTCACCACAATTCTGGTCTCTTTTTGCCGTTTTTTTCACGTAGGTAACCGTTGTAAAACACCTTGATAGTACACACGGTTCACTGTTTCACCTTGAGACAAGAATTCAAAATGCACAATTTTATTGAAACCGAAAAAAACAGTGATCATCATTTTAACACTGGATCGAGATTAACGTGCTTTCTTGAGGCGTGGATATCCTTTACCTCTATCCATTGTGATGATTGATTGATTGATTGATTGATTTTGTTTCAATGTCCTAGCCATAAATCCAGCTAGCTTTCGTCTCCGCTCATGATCATTTGAATGATCGCCATTGGATTGTTCAAGGAGTTGCCGACAAACGTCCACATGATTTTCTTTCTGTTGTTCGGTTATCAAACGAGGAACAAATTTTGTTGTAACTCGATGCAAGTGCAATTTTTCAGTCAACATTTTATGGCATAATGTAATTGTGATGCTAACCTCTTTTGCAATTGACAGTCAATCTTCTGAACGAGGGAGTCATCAGTTCAAGTCGAAGGCCTTCCTGGTCGAAGATCATCTTCAATTGACTGAAGACCACTTTTAAATCGTGAAAACTATTCGTAACATTGCGTACGACCTAGAGCATCATACTCAAATAACAATATAAATTAAATGAGATCAATAATCCAAGAACATGTGGTTAAAAAGGACATTATGTGCAAGATATTGCTGCCAACCACATATCACTAAATATCTCCATTAGCACGTAATTCGAAAAGTTTCATTAATTTCTTATATTTAAACAGAAAACTAAATATCTCCATTAGCACGTAATTCGAAAAGTTTCATTAATTTCTTATATTTAAACAGAAAACAATTATTATTCATTTATTTCTTATATTTAAACAGAAAACAATTTATATATCTTATATTTAAACAGAAAACAATTTGTTATTGAATTCCAAAATAACTCTGCACCCTGAGATCCTCCTAGTAAGTACACGATACAGCTTGACCAAACTGAAATGAAGAAGACAATGCAGTAGGTGTGACAAAATTCAGGAGACCTTGATATTAGGGTATATGTACCACAGACAGAGAATGAACTCTGATGATATGACAATGCAGCCAGTGCGTATCCGAACCTTGCGACCACATTCCTTGACGTACATCGAGAGGTACTTCTTCAAGAGGAAATCATTTCTTAAAAATTTCAAACATTGTTGTTTAGTTAGGTAGTTTGGCAACACGAAAGATCTTATAGGAAAATTAGTACCAGACTTGGTACAAAGATTTTCAATAGATCATATAATGGAAATTAAAAATACGTTGCGATTAAAAATAGATGGACGATCTTATTGTAGGAGAGTATTTTTATAATGTACACTAATAACAATAAGGCTCGGCTAATTTTATACATACTACACTAATAATGAAATATAACAGGCTTTTAGATTCTCAAAGATGACAGTTAAGAAAGAAGTAATTTTCAATCACAAAATAAAATAAAAATCAGTCCAACAAAATATCCAGGCTGGGACTGGTATTTTTCTTTCAGCTGCACTGTTTCTATTTTCTGCATCAAACCGTTTCTTTCGCGAGTGAATAAATTTTAGGCTACTGTATGTGTCAATATTTTTGGCGGTGTACTTTTCTCCACCGAGTGCAAAATAGTGTGTGACAAATTTTATGTATGTAATACTCGTATTTGGTGTATTAATAAAATAATATACTGGGTGTTTGTAAACAAGTGCGAGATATTTTAGGGGGTGGTTGTCGAAGTTATTTTGTGAAAAAAAGTTCATATAAACGTACGTCGAAATATGTTTCGTTTCCGAGATTCAGTGTTTAAATTTTAATTTTTTATTTATTTTTATTAATTATTTAAAAGAGCATTAAAGATATTGATTCGAAATTTGATGGTTGTATTTTATTTAGAAATACTAGCAACCTACAAGATAATGTATTAATAGAAATTAAAAATACACAACGTGCAATAAAATATGTTTTATTTTTTTCCTCAAAAACGGTGCATCCTACAAAAAAATATTGAGAGACTAATTTCATTCAAAATGATGGCGGATTTCTAAAAAAATATTAAAACGGAAAAAAGTGGCGTACCAATTTTTTTTGTTGAAAAAGGCTGTGGCATTCTCGCACGAACGCCACTGGTGCAAGTAGAAATATTCGGATCACCCCAAAAAATGCACATTTATCCCTCCAAAGCGTTTTTCAAATTTCGAGACAACATCTTTAAAACTCTTTGAAATAATAATTAATAAATATAAACAAAAAGTTAAAATTTAAAAACTGTATCTCGGAAATGAAGTATATTTCGACCTACGTTTATATGAACTTTTTTTACAAAATAACTTCGGCAACCCCCCCTCTAAAATATTTCGCACTTATTTACAAACACCTTGTATAATTTCAGTGAGAGTGAACTTTACTTCAGATATTGTGTTAAATGATAACGGATGTTAACAAATAGTGCAATTTGCTTAGATTTCAAAATTTCGAACAGTAATGTGTATTATTAATAAATATTTTTCTTCTTTCTATTAAAAATGAATATCCAAATTTGTAAACACTCTGCATAACAGACTTTTTGCCAAGCATCTTTTTTTAAACTTTCACATACTGCCACTATGTAAGTTTCAAGAATAGAATGTCATTTCGCCTAAATTGCGTTTAAAATAATAATTTTGCCTTCTAGTGATGTTTTCGTTTAACTTTATACACTAGTACCATAAACAAAATTTAACTAATGTCTTGCTAGGTAATAAGATCAAAAGAAGTCGGATAAATCGTAACTTTGTTTTCTTGGAAGAGGTCAAGCTCCTAAATCATTAAAAAGTCTGCGCAAACATTTTCTTTTGACTGAAAATAAAATTTAAAACGTGTTTTTACAGATGAATTTTACCTTCTACAAGAATATGGTTTCAGAGTAGATTCAGGCAAATTGAAAACAAACTGAATGCAAAAGTAAATAATTTATTATGTATACAAATAGTCCCTTACAGAAAATTCATGTAATGTCGATAACATGTAAATCAGTATTGATCAATGTAGGTGAATACACTCGATTTTAACATATGTATACTAAAATGAGATGCACATATTTTTTGTAATAGATGGATGTATTTTTGTCGAGATGAAATTGACATTTAAAAAATTATTCAGGAAATGGAAACGTATTCATGACGAGGTGAAATAAAGAATTTATCATCTGCATCTGATACACAGAGTTATTGGAAGCATGGTTTCTGCTCCCGGAATGGGATGATGATGGGATTATTTTATTATAATTATGAATTATAATATTTTATTATTATCTTATCTACCTATACAGGCTGTTACAAATTCGCTTTTCACTACAGGGATCTCGGAAACGGTAAGAGGTACGAAGTAGCTTAAATGGGGGCAAAGTTACGTAATCAGGGGACCAACATTATGCATCTAAAAAATCACGGCTAACATGATTAGTTTTCGAAATATTTGAAAAAAAAAACATTTTGGAAATCGGTTTTTGTTTCATTTCAGCCTTCTTCGAGGTAATATTGAAAAAAGAAGAACACTTTTTCATAGCCACTTTTTGCCCTCTATCGAATAGCATAATCAATTTTTATATGTAACGTTTCGTCTTTCCAGTACCATTATCAACTCCATTTTTTTAAATACGACCCTAGAAATTTTATTACATCAACAGTTTCATGCCAAATGAATTTAACCAAAAACCGTTAATTTTATAAAAAATTTAAAGAGATCTGTTTTATTCGGAATTGATTAAAAAATTTAGAAATGGTGTTATTTTCTAGAAAAATTCACGGGCGTACGAATTATTTTTGTTAACAGTTACCCACCGCAGGCACGTCACTGGTGGGTGAAATGGATAACAAATATCTTTATTTTATTCACCGTAACTAATGTGTTATTAATACCAAATTTCAGTTCAATATATGTTGATCTTTTAGAGATATTAAGAAAAATTCTTAAAAAAAGTTTGTTTTCAACACCCTATGTCTCACTAACGAAGCGTTCTAAGACCTACGTTTATAGGAACTTTTCTTATTAAATAATGAATCTCTATCATCTGTTAAAATCCTACCACAAAAAACTGACTCACCCTGCATACACTGAAATGCAAATACCAAATGTAATAAGAAGAATTATTTATCATGTGACTTACAATTAGCTGAAAATTATATTGGTAGGCGAAAATCTCGGTCAGGGAGGCAAGTAGGCATGTACGAGTATATAAGCAGACAAGTAAACAAGTAGGCAGCAGGCAAGTAAGCAAATAGGCAAGTAGATAAGCAGACAGGTAAGTAGCTGCTACATGGAATTCTACAGTAGGATTTCTGTAAAGACTACTGCGCCGACAGAATCGCTTACTACCAGACCAAAACTTCGTTAACTCCAGAATCCTCACAATGACTAGAAGGTTTTCTTCTAATAGGCTTTTCAAAACTAGTTGTTTTAGAACAGTGGCATCCAGTGGCGCCACAACGTGCTAAAGCAGCTCCAAAATATTAAGAAAAAATACCAAAACTGAAACTACCAATCTATGATGTCGGGTTAATTCTCCCTGTACTACAATGGATAAGTAAGATGCGCTCACTATAAATAATTAATTGCATTGGCACAAAGTTTGCCATAGCTTTGAAAAATCAACGTGAAATGATATAAGATAACAAACGAGTCAAGAAATTACTAGGAACTTATTTTCTCTCCGTAAAGAAACATTTTTAAGTTAATTAAAAAAAAATTTCGAAAAAGTCAACAGAATCTATACTTTTCGAAATTTAAAATAATTTTCAGAATAAGCCTTGTAGTGCCATGTATCAATCAAAATCGGACGCTACGATAAGAAGTATCTACAGAAAAATTCAATAAGAATACGTCAAACGTCAGATAAAATATCTACTGCCAAAATTAGTCGAAAACCTAGAAATAAACAAATACAAACTGACAAGAATAAACAAATTGCGAACTAAATTGAGGTAAGACTACATTATTAAACCCCAGTTGCATTCTCAAGAATACCAAAACTTATAATAGATACAGTAAATCGTCACCAAAAGTTATAATTTGCATAATTATTATTATCTACCAAATTCTAATTTAACATCTTGCTTTCCAAAATGGAATATTGCCAATTATTTATACAGGGTGTTTGGAAAAGTTGGTATAAAATTTAAGGGGGGTGAAAGTAGAGCCAAAAATAGTAAAAAAAGTTCCTATAAACATTGGTCCTCCGGAGCACCTTTACTGAGATATGGCCCTCCAAAGGGGTCTTATCATTTGGATATTTTTTAAAATAACTTTCTGTCTGATTAAGGTAACGGAATGAAATTTGTACGTAATAATCATACCATAAGGGCCTTTAACTACCATAAGTTTCATCAAAATCGGTTATAAATATAGTTTTGTAACTACTCTTAACAGAAATTATTCGAATTTTTTTTATTCCTTTGAATTATCAAGCAAATAATATTATTTTTTAATGAATTGGACGCTTTTGAAAAAAAAAATGGATCTACTTTTTTTTCGAATTCTGCGTAGTTTAGTCAGAAATAATTATTTTTTAAATAATGTATGGCTCAGAATAGTAACTTTTTAACATTTTCACATAGTAGGCATCTTTCATAGTGACAATTTCATTGTAATGATACTAATGATTGTCACTTTCGCGTGCTATGGTTTAAATTCTTATGTTTCTTTATTTTCTTAGTTGTGATCTTTGTGCTCAACTTCGCATTTCATTCGATTTTTTTACAGCCATGACCCATCATGCTTTTACTAACCGTGAATATGCCGATACTCTCTTTGAGCCGCCAGACTATTTCCATTGCAGAAACCATAAAATAAAATGTATATCGGTATATTCACGGTTAGTAAAAGCATGATGGTTCATCGTTGTAAAAAAAACAACTTTTCCAAACACCCTGTATAATAATTGTTGGTTAATATGGATTTCTTATTATTATTTCTTATTTTTTGTACATCACAATATATCGATATCTTGCCAGGGAAAGCATTTTTTGCACTTTCATATATATTTGCAATTCTTGTATTAAATTTTGAAGCATTAAAAATAGGTATAGAAATAATGAGTATAATTTTTGGGTGAACTTTAGGGTATTTTTTTCTACAAAGCACAATCTATTTTTAAAACCAACAAAACCATAACATTTTAAGTGAAAAATATTTCAATGCACATTTTTCATTAAAAAAACTCAAACACTGAGAATCCGGATTTAGAAACTGATATCCTTCATTCTGCATACTCTCTGTGAGGTTGTTCCTTTCACTTCATTAGTTCGATCCTAGATAAGTATACTCACTAAAATCCTTTTTTGGTATGTGATTGATGTGGTTGTCTTTCTTATAGGTTAAAAGTAAACAATAACGTAAGAATCACTTTCAGTTTAACAAGAATAGAAATATGAAGTATAGTATGTGGAGTTCTATAAAGCGTTCTTAAGTAGAAAATAAATGTAAAATTGTAAAAGGTAAACTAATACATTCATTATAATACACTTGTCTTTCAGTGGGATAAATATAAAATGGTAAACACTATTAGCAATTTGAAAGTTGAAAAAAAAACGAAAAAAGTCAGTAAATTAGGTGCTATGAAACGGTATAGAATCAATGTGTGTAATATCTTGGATTGGTGTAGTTGTAAATAAACCGCTCTGTTTCAATGCTTCTGGAATATTTGGAAGAAAGATACAGTTCCAAAGAAGAAGCTACACTTACCGAAATGGATTTTATGTAAAATACTTATGCTTGCCATAAAAGTTCCCGCAATTAGCCTGTTACCTGTACGATCTCTTCGCTTTTTTTGTACCAATCGGCAGTTCCGAGTCATCTGGTATACAAGAAAACTAATAGTCCTGAGTCAATCGAAAGAAGATGAAGATGGTATCAAATAATGAGAACAGATAAACGGTAATTTATTTGATTTCATTCCAATATAGAGGATTTTATTATGGGGTATTTTCAGATATTAGTTGTGTCTGGAATATATTTTTATCAAAAAGCCATAATGATGAACCAAGATTCTAAAGCTAGTGCTTTTCGTAAATAATCCAAGGACATTCTGTACATATAATTCTACAATCCTTGATGCTTGTATTGATCGAAGAGGAAATGTGGATATAGCAAAACTACATACTTTGATAAATTGTGTGTAAATAGATACATAAAGTCAAACCCTATCCTTGTATAATGTTATTAGAAGGCCTTTGAGAAACTTTTAATTTGGATAGGAGTGGTCTATGAAGGGCAGCCTATTAAACCTACCAATCCTGCTATGTATTGAGCTCTACAATTAGGATGGCATCAGATTCCATACCTTCTGAGCCGTAGTTAATTATGTTATTAGTAATACATTCTTTAGTATAACTGTACTTAGATTGTAAACTATTTACGAATTTACAAACTTATAAAATATATGTTTATTGACATTTTATCATAGAAATGAGAGTTATTATCTATGAGAAAATATATCATTAATTATTATTAATAAAAATATGGAGTTATATCCTCAACTAGACCTCCAGTTTGATCAATGATGACTTTTAAGTGATTTAAATAAGTTGTAAAAAACGGAATATCTGAAAGAAATAAACAAACATATTGTAGACATTCGGCGTAGTGTGCTTTGATTATACATTTGTTTACTTATTTGTTTCATGATGTTCCAATGTTCAGTTTCTTTTTGTCATATTCTAGAAGCTTAGAGATTGTTCTATAATTGTTCTTAGAAACCCATGGAAATATTAAGAAACAAAGAAAATTATATAAACATCCGCGCTAACGTGCGGGGAGAGTTTTTTTAATGTCAAGTTGACATTTGTTATTGTGAGCTGTCGAGTTGTCAAAGAAACTGCGTATAAAAATTGTTTTAGCTGAAATAAATTCGGTACAAATAGGTATCAGGAGTGGGATTCTGAAGATTATTTGTTTGAGAAGACAGTGAACGCCAGTGAAGTAGCAAAAATGGAAGTGTCAGTGAAACAACATGGAAATGATGATGGTAATGAAGACAGAACATGATGAATTAATGACAAGGCAGGATGCATTAAGAACTGATAAGAAGACCAGACAGGATATATTAAGGTCTGGTATGAAAACATAACAGAACGAACTCAAAAGTGACGTGAGAAATTAATTAAAAGGTATGAAAAATGAGAAGAAGAAACAGTTAGACGGACGAGCTGGTAGAGATAGAAATAGACAACAGATTCAGAAATGTATAAAAACGATTGGAAAATGTAGGGAGTAGATTCGGCGTTCCAAGAGTTTCTCAGTTGAAAAACATCAAAAAGACCAGATCGGCACCCCTGAATCCACAATCTGACGGCATGGTGGAGAGATTTAACTACTTGTCCCTGGAGAATCATCTTAAAATAGTCCTCAATGAATACCAAAATGACTGGGACCGACATGTGAATTTGTTCCTGTTTCTGCCAGTCTATGAGACTACTGGCAGAAGACCAGCCAGTATAGTCTTCGGTAGGGAATTGAGGAAACCTTTCGATATTGTTTATGGCCGTCCAAAAGATTGAATTGACGTACCAGAAGACTACTTATCCGTGTTAGGGAAAAAAATCGACGCCATCTATGACAACGTCCAAGAAAAGGAAGTGAGAAAGCGATCGAATGAAAATCCGGTACGATGTCAGAGCCAACACCAGTCGGTTCCAGGCGAGAGATCTAGTATGGCTGTACAACCCAGTACGGAGGAAAGGAAAATCACCAAAGTTCCAAAACTTCTGGGTAGGCCCGCATACGGTGATCAAGAGGATCAACGACGTAGTCTACAAAATACAGAGAATAAGGACCAGAACTAAAATTGGCGCCAAAGACCAGATCTCTCCAGCGAACGCTCGCCCTGACAACATATCTTTTTCTCTACACTTGGTTTTCAATAAAAAATACTTTTATTTTACCGTTGAAGAGACTTTTATTTTGTTGCACACTGAAAGCAACTCTCATATATTATACTACTAACTTACTACCTTATACTAGGTGTTTGTAATAATATGCCATCTTCTGCGTGAAGTAAAAATTGTTACTGGAATAGAAATTGTTTAGTTTTATGAAAAAATTTAAAGTAGATTAGTAAAGTGTCTTGTGCAGTGCAAGGGTAAATCTTATTAATTTTTAATATTTAGTGGCGCTATTTGTGTGAATTCATTCTTAAATTTTGTGTAATATTATTGAAAACCATATATACAAATCAAAGAAGATAGTATTTAACAGCTTTGGCACGCAGTAGTTATACATATATCTTAAATTTTTTGTTATTTTAGTAGTTCCAATAAAGCGGTATCTGTGTTTATTGCTAATGGCTGCAATAAATGCCACCACCAAAGTCTCCTGTCTATAAAATTATGCGGTTCTCTTATCCTCTGTTATTTATAGATATATTCCGGAACCAAATTAAAGAATAAATTTATTTCAAAGCTACTTTTTGTCATTTCCAAATAGTCAGTAATTCCTAAACCAGAGGAAACGGCTCATAAAAGTAAGTATATGCCCTTGTGTTTTTTTTTACCGCGTGCTATAAACTGACTGTATCCCATGGGTCTATTATATTTATGCTGTTTTCTCATTCTTTTAGAAATAAATTATGCACGAAATATTTCAGGCTGTAATTTTTATATTTGATGTAACTATATTTGACCGAATATAGCACATGATACTTTTACATAATATGAAGCTTGTGCACTTTGTGATTTGTTGTTAAATCAAGTCATCTGCATTACGTGAGCTAACGGATTTAAATCTAATCGCTACCTCAGCCTCTTTCTAGAACCCAGGGTTTCAATCTGAAACCTCTACTCTCTTTTATTTTCACTAACGATATTACTGCTTTTCTTAATTGCCGTAAATTAATATATGCAAACGACCTAAAATTTTTTGTTCCGCATCAAGACTTCATTTAAATTATTTAATTTTAAATGCAAAGTTGTTCCTTTGTGCACAAAATTCAGTTCCATTCAACCAAGAAATTGATTTAAACATTTGAATCAGACACACATATTCAGTATTTTTTTTCACATTTCAAAATATTGACGGCTTTGTGATAAGGTCGTGGTTTTCGTGATAATTTTTATTTAAATTATTGTTTAATGCATATCGGACATATGCTAAGTTTGAATGCAACTCATTGCTTTGCGTTGCTGTATATACAGGGCGAGTCAGATTTTATATGGATAACTTTGGGAAGTGATAATATTTAAAAAATAATGTTAATGTCCTTTGCGTTTTTCATTTTGAGGCACTGTAAGGACGAACTCATAAGAAATTCTTATTTCTCACAATGTGTCCTTTACGGATAAAGACATGTTACCAAACCTGATATACTTTGAGAGTAGATTTATGGTTATAAGCTGCCTTAATACCAGATTTGTTCATTAATCTGTGCTGGAGATATGGGCAGTGATGGTTGGTGGGGGGAGCTCTGGGGCGTCGCCATTCCTGGAAGTATTCATAGTAAAAAAATTTAATTTAAAATTTAGTTTACAACATTATCTAGATAATTAAATAGATTAGACTTGAAAGAAAAAAATTCATACGGCTCTGCGCATAATCATAATCAATAATGAAGATGTTTATTCTAATGAAAATTTCATTTTTCAATTTCTGTAGGGATCTGAAAAGAGATTTTAGTAAAGCATGGGTAACAGAATTTCTTGTTTTTCATTGTATATTTTTCGTAAGGAAACCTAAGGTATGATTTTTGTTTTTTTTTCCATAGCATCACAAGGTAGAGTGAGAAAAGTTTCATAGTAGGCTTTATATAATACCTGCAAAATCATATAAAGCAGCAAGGTATTGTGACAGTTTATAGCCACTTATCATCTCACGAAATTTGGTTAACATATCTTTCTTCGTTTTAAAGATATTGTAAAAAATAATGATTTTTTATGGCCTTCAACAAACTGTATATCACTTTAGGCCCTCAAAATGAAAAACGTTATAATACAAAATGGCATAATTTTTTATGTATTACCATCTTTCCAAGTTATCCAGATAAGATCCGCGTCATCTTATATATTCAGATAAAGAGTGACCCAAAATTTCGCCCGTTTTGTCGACCTCACGAAAGTGGTCTAAATAATAGCCTGTGGTGACACTTCAGAGTAGGCAAAATTTTAAGCTGAGCATAGTTTTTGTTTTGGAGATATGACAAGTCGAACCTGTTAGTTGACTTGTTCACGCCAAGATGAATCCAACATTTTCGGCACACTCGTTCATACTTTTCAAGATTCTCAAATATGCAAAGTGTAAAATGTGCTATATAAAATCTTTCGTTCTTTATGAATCTACCATTAGATTTTACCAAACACTTTTAATGAGGTACCTACTGCCGATTTTATAAAAAAAATCAGGATTTTTGCTGAAAATACTCTAGAAAGACCTTATACCCGAAGGACTTTAAACTAGGATAATTTGGATGTAAGATTAATAATGATGAAAGAAATATATAATTGAGTAATCAAAGTTTATATTAGTGATTTTTTTAAATTGATTATATTGCATGCATATGATCCTTACAACAGTTAGGATAAGATTAGATATTCTTTAAGAAAACATCATATTGTGAGAGACTACGCTTTTTGCAAGCAATGAGTTTACATTTTCATCACTCAGATCATGTAAAATAATACGCAACTATTTTCTTAAGAGAAATCTCTTCCGTCGGCTCAGCAGCACCCGAATTCACCAAAAAACTGATTGTTCTCCAAACTTCCTTTAGTGTTTGCTATATATTTTAAGTGGATATATAAATCCGTCAAGGTTCGCTATGTTTTCAGTATAAAAATATTGTTACATCAAAAATATATGTTTTATTTTAAACAACACAGAATTCGTTCACACAAGCTATGTGATCACTCGGAATAACCACAACGTTTTCTTCGAATTATTTCCCCTAGTAGAACTCGGAAGTTCGTGATATTGGTCAACTATGTTCTTCAATAATATCAACACTTTACATTCTATTTATAGACATATTTTTCTGATTATATTTGTATATTTCTTGGCCTTGTTCGATATGGCTTAGTATTATTGTAGAATATTGTTAAGGTGAGGAAGAGAAATAAAGAGTATGGAAAAGATGGAATGTTCATCTTGTGTGAAGGAAAAGACAGTTCAAAGAAGAACTTAAAATATTCAGGTAATTACTGAGTGGAGGTTGAAAGAAAAGTGGAAAAATATTTTAAAATGCCTCAACCCCTAATACATCTCTTTTACTGTATATTTAACATCGAAGAACATTGTTTGACTTTATATGATAATTAAAAAAAAAAAATTTGTTTGAATTAGTTTAATACCTTTAAATTAGTGTAAAAAATGCCGGAGCCAATAATAAAATATATGTTTTTCGGAATATTCATCTTAAATTGTAACTGGACAAAATTATACATTATAAACAATATATATCTAAGAAAGTACCTACCAACTAATTAATTTATCAGTGTGGAAGTACGTTGAATACACGAGCATTTGCGTTTATATACTTTTTTTGGTTAACAAAAATGAAGCAAGAACCTTTGAGGGTAGAACACATAGAATTCGCAGAAATATCGAGGGTTACTACTATATTCTTTTTCTAAAATGATGAAGAGGGCGTTGAAGTTTCGATATATTTTTAATTAAAAAAAAATAGTTTCCCGTAATGTGTTTTATTATCGAGTTTAAAAATGTTTTTTTTTTGTTCAAGTACTGCAAATCGACTAACTAACGTTACGGGAAAATGACACGAATACATTTTTACTTCAAAATAAAACAAAAAGTCTATTGGATTATTTATAAACTAGGGGATGAAATTCTAAAAAGAACCCTAAATCTAATCTTATATCTATGCGACTGGAATACATAATTTGTCACAGAGCACAGTAGATTATGAATTATGCAGGGTATAAACAATATAACAAATTTTTTGAAAAAGCGCTTTGGAAAAAGTTTCAGTTTTTATCGGAATTTTAATAATTTCTGTCCTTTATTTTTATCAATTCGAAACTCGTCGGTTCATTTTTGTTACACCAAATAATGCACGAGTTCGGGAAATATCGTTGGAAATTAATCTAGTAATATCTCATCCCCTTTTACTAATCGGAGAGATTAGCTCAGAAGTTAACCCATTCAACAAGCCGCATTTGCGCTCAGAAACAATTTACTTTCGTAAGCCGTAATAGGATTGAGTGCAGGACGGCGACCGGTATCAATCTCTCACATTGACCCAAGTCAACTTTCATCCAGCCTACTGCGAATATTTCCTTTCTAAGAGTATAACTGATCTATGATCTTTGGAGTGTGGAGATCGAATCCGCGACAGTGGCAACATCGATTCAAAATTGGCGACTAAATAATGATATGAAACCGTAGCCCGACCAGTTCGGTCCGGATCTCGAATTTTGCACGGGATCTATAAATAATATTCTAGCCATAAAAGTCATAGTTTAGTTTCTTGGTCCAACTGAGTCACGTCCCGGACTCAGCAGAGAACTGTATAAATCGACTTTATATAACGCAGTGGAACTCCATTCTTGTAAAGGTATTACCATACCTGCCATATCGATAAAGTCGATTTATTCTAAACATGAGCCATTTAAAATACATTATATTTTAAAAATTGATGAAAACCGAAATCACTGTTGTTTGCTGAAATATGTAAGAAAAAATATTAACACGATTACTTTGCTATGAGTAACTAACTCCTCAACCGTATAATAATGTACAGGATGTTTAGAAATTTGTAAAGGATTTTATAATCGCATTTTTAACAACAAAATAGTTGAAACTGCAAAGCAGCATTTAAAGTTAATAACAACTGAAATATTTAAAATCGTCCTCGAGTTACATATTACATAAAAAGAGGTGTATCTATGTGGCCCTAAATGGCGCACTATGTATTTTTGTTTGTTTGTACAAAAATCAAATATCTTGATTCAGAGAGTAGATAAAAATATGAGCCTGGTTGCAAATGAAAGCTGAATGGATGTAGAATATGGAAAAAATATGACAGACGATTTTTTTTCTATATGACCTTCGAATGACTAGGCAAAGTCTATGCAACCCAAAAATTTTATGGATTTTTCTACTTACCTTCTATAGTGTGTTTATTTGATATTTATTTGTAAAATAAAAAACAGAAATCCAGGTTAATAATTAATCTTTAATTTGTGAATAATTTTCTTGCTTAACAGTGTCAAAAAGCAGTTTAAAAATAATACCGACTTTGGAGAGACTTTGCTAGCGTTAGCAAAATGATAGAAAATTTTTGACGCCAGATTTGGAATTGCCGTGCAAAATTGTGCAAAATCGTGTGCATTGAAATAAATTTTAAGAGAATTAGGACTGATATAATTAGAAAAATCCATAAAATTTTTGGGTTGCATAGACTTTGCCTAGTCATTCGAAGGTCATATAGAAAAAAAAATCGTCTCAGTCATATTTTTCCCATATTCTACATCCATTCAGCTTCCATTTACAACCAGGCTCATATTTTTATCTACTCTCTGAGTCAAGATATTTGATTTTTGACAAAAAAATGATACATAGTGATGGCGGGTGTGTCGTCCGCTTCTTTGTCTCATTTTTGTACCAAACAGATAAATTGTTAGGTAATCATCAGTTCTACTTCAATTTTTATTACGAAAACAAGTGTTTTTTTATCCTGAACAAATGTTTAAAATAATTTTTTTATTCTTATTTTAACTGTCATTTTCTTTTATGGAAGGACAGTGTGCCTGTGTATTAATATAATATGTGCCAATGAACATAATAAAATAGCCCATCAATACAGGGTGTCACCTAACGAATGTTACATACTTCTGGGTTATAATATAGAACCCAAATGGTGTCGATTTAACCAAACTTGCTTAAACGAAAAACGAAGTTACAGGGTGTTAAAGTTTATTTTTTTATTTCTTGTTTTCTTCTGAAATCAGAACCCAGTTAACCGATTTACTTCATAGAGAATTTTATTCTACACAAAAAATGTGTAGGTACCTATCAAAAGTCGAAATTGTGCTCGGTTATGAAGATATTATACAGGGTGGGCCACCAGTAACGCTTCGGTCGCTAGTGACCAAACGGCATATGTTACAGAAATCTGTTTAGGTGGGTATATGTAGGTTGATTACGGCTAAATTTTAAAAATATTTTGAAATATACGGGGTGTCCAGGAAAAGCGTACCATATCAAGGTTATGTATTTTTAAATGGAACACCCTGTGTTTTACTGCATTTTTTAAAGCACCATAAAAAATAGGTGAATTTTATTAAAGGTTCTGCATACCTAGGACTTACAGTTTGGGAGATATTTAAATTTTAGTGAAAATGCAGGCATAGCGTAGAAATTTAATATTAGCAGTAAAAAAATACTTCTCTCAACTTTAAACAGCAATAACTTGGTTATTTTAAATGGGACACCCAGTATATTTTTACTTTGGAAGTTAGGAAATTTAAAACTCTTTCAAACTGTGTATAGGTTCCCTATTCTCTAATGGTATTAGAGATATTTGTGCCGTTTGAATTATTTTTGTAAAATTTATCCGAATTTTCTTTACGAATTTCCCCGAAAATAAATTTATTGATTATTCCATTATTAATATGTATGTATTTCCTGAACAGATTTCTTTGTGTCGCTTCAAATGTGATTTCCATCGACAATATTACGACCTTAGAGAGTTTTCAGTATGCCCTTTGAAGTGAAAATAGCACTTATTCATCGAAGATTGCTCGCGAGTCTGACTGCAGTATTTTAGATTGATTTCGAGATGGATGTTGTGCCCCTAAATACAAATTTTACGATCAGTTGGGTTTAGATTTACGTACACACACACACACACACGTGCCTATACATATGCACATATATTTGATCTTGTTTACTCACCCATACAAATAAAGTAATAGGAATATCATTGAAATAAACATATACCTATAGGAATATGACGTGATAAAGTTATTTTTAAGTATAATTATACACGATGATTTTGTCGTCTAATTCCATCAATCACTTTGGGGAATCACCTCTAATATGGGGAGAACCGGCATTTTAACTTAACTCCTCGTGTATTGTCCGCAGTGCTGAGATTCTTGCCGGCAAAGAGGCAAACGGAATATTCAGAGGTCTCCCTCATTACGCCAACCTCAACGGACGCTAGGGTGCGTGAACGACGCGCTGGCCGATTGTCCCTCCATCGGAAGCGAGGTAAGTTCCCGGAAATGTGGGCAACGATGTAATTTATTTTGCTTTTTTCCACTCTTGTACACATTCGGGATGACACTGTTTCTGGAGCCTTTCAATTGAGCCAGGATTTACTAAATATCTTTTTGTGGATACTTTCAGTATGATTACTCTTATGTCTATATTACTGTTTTTTAGACGTTGCCTTGCCTAGCACTATTTTTTGAGGTTTGTACCTGTTTCCATGAGTACCTATGAATTTGGAAAGAGTTTCTAGGAGCTTCCCGGACCCATGGGATCTTCACCGCAGAATTGGATAATGCCTAGGTGGATGGGGTCTGACCCGAGAGCAGTTTGTTTGCAAAAATTTGTGAAAATTTTCAACAATGTTTTGAATTATAAAAATGTTGCATTTAATTATGAAAATATATTATTTACAACATATGATATGCAAAGTTTCTATAATACAAATATATAATTTGTGTCGTACATGTACTGGCCAAGTATCCGTCTCTGGTTACTCAACTGCAGGGTTTTTGATGGATCTGCAGGTCCTGAGTGAAGTCTGTTTTAGGTTTGGACAATTGGCTTCTCTGGACTTTGGTTTGTAATCGCCTGGAACGGGTGATGGACTTGTAATCTAAGGTGGTAGTGTTGTTTTGTATTGCGGTCCCCTGGTTCGAATTTCCGACATGTCGTCTGCTGCGGCTCTAGTTTGTGGACGGTTGGGAGCTTCGTAAAGAATTTAAGCAGAAATTTTCGAAATATTGTCGAAAATGTTATTTTTTGGTCGGCGCCTTCTATTTCACGTGGTGGGTAATTTGCGTCCCCTAGTACATGGATTTCTACTGTGGTCGGGATTGTTATTTTATTTGGGCGACTAAAAATAGTGTATATGTTATGGACCAAGTGATAAATCGGGCATTATACATAATGCCCGGTCATTATGTAAAATGCCCAATATGAGTGTGCAATTTGATAAAAATTATTCAAATAATCAAATTGACCGGGCATTATACATATTGTCCATCACCTTTTGGGCAGAGTAATACAAACATATTTAATTACTATTTTTTTATTATTATTGTCATTTAACTTAAAATAAACTAAATGTTAAACAATTTAAATAATCAGACTCATTATTTGGATTAATTAGCAAGGACTTCTACATTAAGAATCCACTAGTTTCTGCATTTAAAACTTAAGGAAAGTCATATTAAAAATATAGGTAACACAAAACATANAGTGAAGTAGTTTGGTTATTGTGCCTGACCTAGTTCCGTCGTAAATGCAATATATTGACAGACTAACAGTATGGTTAAAATTGAGGTACTTTGGCATTTATTTAAATTATTCTTCTGTTCTCATGAGCATTGAAATTTATCTCACTCACTAGCGGGAACCATTGCGAATACATTGATATATAATAATATTCAATTATGTTAGTTTCTTCGATGCTTTGTGTCCTCATCTGAAGCTCTGTTACACGGTAAAAATATACATACTAAATCGCCCCCTTAAGCGGAAATTTTCGAAATATTGTCGAAAATGTTATTTTTTTGCTCGGCACCTTCTACTTCACGTGGTGGGTAATTTGCGCCCCCTAGTACATGGATTTCTACTGTGGTCGGGATTGTTATTTTATTTGGGGGACTAAAAATAGTGTATATAGTACTCCAGTAACAAGGAACAAGAAACAGTGTAAATGAATGAATGATATGGTAATGATTTATTTTAGGAATAAATAAAGAAAGGCAAATATGAATATGAAGTGAAACAAATGAAATTATTACTGTTATTGAGAATGCATTCACTAAGAGGTTTGGCAAAACAACCATTTAGATGTAAATAGTGTTTTACGGAGTAGAAAAATAACAACAGTATATTTGAATTTTATTACTACACATCGGAAACTTTGTGCCGTTCTATGCTCACAATACACAGTGCTGCTGACTGGCGTAAAAGCACGTGCCATATACTCGACCAAGCAAAGCATCAAACTCACTTACACATGCATAAACGACAATGAAATGCAGGACCAACATTCCTGGACCGGAAAATCTGGATTGTTCACCTGTACGCCAGACCGACAGGACAGGTGTAACAAAAGCCGGGACACGCAGTCATTATTTATTAGTTCTCGGAACGGATGGGCCAACTAAAATATTTCGTCAACACTAATTTATTGGAGGGTTAATGGTTTTCAAGTAGACTTTCAAGTAGTAGGTCACTGAGACCGTTCTTCGGGGAAGGCTTCACGAAATTTAGCAATATTTTTAACAAGTTCGCTTAGAGTCAGGGCCATATGGCAGTCATCTGTTGCGTAATATTCAGAGAAACCCGCTAAAAATAGCACAATTGTCTCTTGACTCTTTTTAGTGTCCCGCTTCGTTTTCGAGAACCTACAAAAAAAACGAATTGCTCGCTAGGTACGCCCCTGAAAATTCTGGATCAAATCTTGTTGATATAGGTAACGTATGATAATTGTTTTAATAAACCGTAATTTCATTCAAATCGGCAAAAGCGTTTCTTTAAAAAACTTAATTTTAAAAAAAGACCCTGTATCTGAAACGAAGTGCTTGCGAACCCATGACTTTTTTACATATTTTATTGAGCGGAATCTCTCCTAGGTTTTTGTCACTTCAGCTCTGAAACACTCGTTATATACACCACAGTTAGATGGATCAAATTGGGCAAACACTCACTGATTTGATATGATCTGTCAACCAGTAGTGGAGATAATTAGTGTTAGAGGCATTGTTACTAAGAATCCTAGAATGTCTATACTTGCCACAATTTCTATTAAAAAGATGTCTTTCGCATTACTGATACTTGTCAATCATTTGCGTTCTTATATTTATTTTTTTTGTAGTAAGAAATTTATCTTTTTATTATTTATCTTTTCTTGTTTTACTTGACAAGAACAAAAGAAGTTATATTATATGGCACATCTGCGAGAATGATGGATTATTGGAAAACATTGAACGGAACAGTGAGTTGAAGCAATCCAGAAAAATCCCTAGATCTCTGCCAACCCGCTGGGAGAAAGTAGGTAGGTAGACACGATCGGCCATGGTATTAATATTTTATGATAGTACAAAGTAGATTCATCCGTGAGCTTCAATTATATTAAAGTCCAGAATAAAATAAAATAACGCATTGTCTCTCAGAGACGTGGAATAGTCGACGTTAAGTCCCGCCACAAAATCTTAATTTTTAATAATTCTAACGGTTTTAAAGTTACAGATTAAAACTACGTTTTTAAATGGAAACCGTAGTTTTCCTCGCTTTGCAGAAATTATAATTTGGCATATTCATTTCTCAAGTATCTCAAAATATCAACATCACGAATTTTATGAATTTGTATTTCTCTACGGCAACATATTATACAAATCTAGCTATGACTAATTACATCATTTTAACTATTTTCCTACTTTTTGAGGTAAGTCTGATGAACTATAAATTTTTCAAAACATTTTAGCTAGAGTATGGCGAACAATTTCAATAAAAAAAATGTAATTTTGATCTGTAAGTCAAAATCTGTATGTTATTAAAAAATTTAGGGTATCACTAGGTTCCATATAAAAAAAACTTATAAAACAAAATACAAACATTTCAGTAAAATAAGTCTTACTTTAGTCACTACAGGGGTCACCTAAAATATCAAAATTTGGATATCTTGGTGCACTGTACAAAATGAGCGGCCTGTATCGCCCCAATCTGTATCAGGCAATTTCTTTAAATAACACAGCTCCACACAAAAAATCGAGAAAATTACCCCCTAGAGTCTATCACATGTTTTTGGGGTCGCTGAATCCAAATTCGTGGCCCATTTAACCCCATCGCGTCAGAATTTTTCATAACCTCGAAAAATAGGCCCAAAAATGCAATACATCCTCTATCCATTGATCAATCAATCCCAATAACCCCATAACCCTTAAACCCTTAAACCCCTTAACCTCATAATTTCAAAATGCCAAAACCCCAAAACCCCAGTACCAGGTAAAAAAGAGACTTATGTGCGTTGAAGCCCCGAAACACAGTATGTTCAAGCCATGCATGCTTCTTACATACCTATCCCGTTTAAGGCCATCTTTCTACAGGGCGGTCCGAATTTTATACAGGAAACTTCGAGGACAGATAGATCTCTTTAAAATAATAGGAGTTTGCCTTATAAATATAGGTCTGGAACGGCCTCGTTTTAGAAGTACAGGGTGTTGAAGTTGTTAAAAAAATTTTTTGTTTATATCTCAGGAATCTATTAATTGATCTCAATAAAATTTGGTACAAACAATGTATGATAGTAAGCCTTGCATTCCCTAAAATATGAGCTCTAACGGTTTAACCAGTGATGTACAACTGGACAGTGGTCACCCCTTTTTAAAAAAACGCCGCTGTATAACGCAAGTTATTGTAACGGATTTATATTCTAATGCACTAAATTCGTAAAAAAGGTGACTTGAATTTTTTCCTTAAGGTTCACCATTCTCTAGTTATTCATACCAATGCAATCCCCTTGTGGCAGACACTTCTAACCATAATATTACAATATTTATGTTTATGCTTAAAAGTAAGCAGATCAACAAACTTCTTTACACTCATCGCTTTCATCTTTTTGGATTGAAACAATATTAGGAAAATCACGACGAAGCAAGGCCGTACCAGACCTATGTTTATAAGGCAAACACCTACTATTTTTATCTGCCCTCGAAGTTTCCTGCATAAAATTCGGACCACCCTGTATACTATCGATCCTGAAAATATAGGGAGAAAATTCAGGACAGAGATATTAAAGTAATTTATACTTTTCCATTTTCAGCACCTTGCGGCCTCAACGAGCTATAGTTGTATCTTCTTTTTAATGTGTGCCATCTGTTAAAACTTGTTATAATAAGACCAAGATTAGATACAGGTACATTATCAGTTATCACCCTGAACGTTGAGCATTTATATCCAGTGCTATAAAGATTAAAAAATTAAATCATAGCGACAAACATATACCTTCGTATAGTTGAGGTACGAAAAACATCATTTACAGTTAAGGTGTATTAAGAGGACAAATGTTCTAATTAATTATAATTCGAAGTTATTGTGTGTGCAAAAGATATTCAATAAATTTCGTATAAAATATGAAATAAGATGAATGGATATGAGAAAATCAACTTTTGCTACTCTACCGGAGAGTTCTTAAAGAGCACAGGATACAAGGATTTTAAACAACTTGGAATACAAACCAACTGGGACTGAAAGATTCACGCTGAGAGGGATAGAATGGTGAAAAATAACTGTAAATATTGGCAAAAGGTCCCTGGAGCGGAGATGCTAAGATGAATATTTCCCATGTCTCGGATGCGGTCATATTTTGAAGTCACGTAAAGATCTTTTAGGCACCAGTGAACGTAGCTACATATCCTTTATCCCTAGAAACGTTTTATTCCATACCCTTTTTTAGAACACTTCGATAAAAATTTCTTTCTATAGGCAATCAAAATATTACCAAACCTGATGCTCTGGACGTCATAGTCGTATTAGAGTGACCGCAATAATTTTTTTTTAGTTTAGATGGCATATTAAAAGGCCAGTACTAAAATTCATACGTTTTTAGAATTTAGAATACAATAGGACTAGCATATGAATTTTAAGATTATCTGTAAATAATGCAACTATTTTTGAAAAATGCTTCACGGAAGAAAGTGGTTTATAAAAAAATATGCTATCGTAGTAAAGTTTTATTGAATGCTATAATTTATACAGTTTGTTTGTGTATTATATTCGTATATAGAAAAAATATTTTCACGAATACGGTTATAGAAACATTTATATTAAGGATATATGTATTTAACTATGAAGAAATGGGCTGAAATTTCTTTATTACAAGCTTCTACGACTTTATTATATTATTCACGCGTGCAAAACTTTGGTGTTAGACGTCAAAATTTTCTGTCGATTTGTTTTTAGTAGCAGATGTAAACAGTA
The DNA here is from genome assembly GCF_000390285.2 of Anoplophora glabripennis. Classification (NCBI taxonomy): domain Eukaryota; kingdom Metazoa; phylum Arthropoda; class Insecta; order Coleoptera; family Cerambycidae; genus Anoplophora; species Anoplophora glabripennis. The sequence goes on along the minus strand of NW_019416680.1, from coordinate 36,103 downwards.
AGTTAACTCTATAGCAGTTGCGTTCTCCAGCGGTGAAGTTACAAACTTGAAAATATTTTATATCAATTTCTTTCGGCCGTATTTGTTAATAGATTTTTTAACCCCATAATCGTAGCACGTCCAGTTTTCTATATACAGCCGCTCCGTACCGTTAATGGATCACCCTGTATATAAGAAGATATAATATTTCTACTGTTTTCTAAATGTGTTTTGAGGACTGTCTTCAAAACTGTTTCTTTTAAATTTTAATACTGTAGTCAGTGATGGCCTCAGCCTGCCTCTTTCTCGGACATCATCATACTGACAAGTGACAAGAAACTTGTAAAGTTTGTGATGATTGTGTGTACTAACCAGGGTGAGGATCCAGTCTAGATGTCTCTACCTATAAGATCAAGAGCTATGCCCTCTCCATTCACCACATATCGCCGAAATGAAATACAGATATTCGATACGACCGCAAGATATAGCTGTGATATTTGTATAAACTGTGTAATTTACAAAAGTATTTTAGAAAGTTTATACAGTAATATTGTAGAAAAACTACATACTATACAGGTTATTACTATTCATTCCTATGGATTTCGTAAAACCAAATTTGATATCCATGGCCAACTTTATGAGTAATCATAAAAAAAACCGGAAAAGTACCTACCGAAAGACTAGGGTCGTCTAACATTTTTATTTTAAGACATAGAGAAAACTTATTTTAATAAAATTTCATGGCAAAATTTCACCTAGTTTAAACAGATTTTTAAAATATCGTATGTAATTTGTTACGCCCTCCACGCGGGCAAAAAAAAAATTGTCATCGAAAAAATTGCTTGTTTTTTCCTCTTTCATGCGATACACTACATGTTGCCTGGATCTTTTATATTTATTACATTTTTTACAATTTTGGTATAAAAAATGCAAACAATTTCGTGTTAACGTAGAAATTGTAGACACGTCAACTACAAACAATTTAATAAATATAATATACTTCTTTTAAACAAAATAAAGATTTTCTTTTCACNAAAAAAAAAGATTTTTTGTTTATATCTCAGGAATCTATTAATTGATCTCAATAAAATTTGGTACAAACAATGTATGATAGTAAGCCTTGCATTCCCTAAAATATGAGCTGTAACGGTTTAACCAGTGGTGTACAACTGGACAGTGGTTAGTGGTTACCCCTTTTTAAAAAAACGCCACTGTATTTTTTACAAGTTATTGTAACGGATTTATATTCTAATGCACTAAATACGTAAAAAAGGTGACTTGAATTTTTTCCTTAAGGTTCACCATTCTCTAGTTATTCATACCAATGCAATCCCCTTGTGGCAGACACTTCTAACCATATAATATTACAATATTTATGTTTATGCTTAAAAGTAAGCAGATCAACAAACTTCTTTACACTCATCGCTTTCATCTTTTTGGATTGAAACAATATTAGGAAAATCACGACGAAGCAAGGCCGTACCAGACCTATGTTTATAAGGCAAACACCTACTATTTTAAAGAGATCTATCTGCCCTCGAAGTTTCCTGCATAAAATTCGGACCACCCTGTATACTATTGATCCTGAGAATATAGGGAGAAAATTCAGGACAGAGATATTAAAGTAATTTATACTTTTCCATTTTCAGCACCTTGCGGCCTCAACGAGCTATAGTTGTATCTTCTTTTTAATGTGTGCCATCTGTTAAAACTTGTTATAATAAGACCAAGATTAGATACAGGTACATTATCAGTTATCACCCTGAACGTTGAGCATTTATATCCAGTGCTATAAAGATTAAAAAATTAAATCATAGCGACAAACATATACCTTCGTATAGTTGAGGTACGAAAAACATCATTTACAGTTAAGGTGTATTAAGAGGACAAATGTTCTAATTAATTATAATTCGAAGTTATTGTGTGTGCAAAAGATATTCAATAAATTTCGTATAAAATATGAAATAAGATGAATGGATATGAGAAAATCAACTTTTGCTACTCTACCGGAGAGTTCTTAAAGAGCACAGGATACAAGGATTTTAAACAACTTGGAATACAAACCAACTGGGACTGAAAGATTCACGCTGAGAGGGATAGAATGGTGAAAAATAACTGTAAATATTGGCAAAAGGCCCCTGGAGCGGAGATGCTAAGATGAATATTTCCCATGTCTCGGATGCGGTCATATTTTGAAGTCACGTAAAGATCTTTTAGGTACCAGTGAACGTAGCTACATATCCTTTATCCCTAGAAACGTTTTATTCCATACCCTTTTTTAGAACACTTCGATAAAAATTTCTTTCTATAGGCAATCAAAATATTACCAAACCTGATGCTCTGGACGTCATAGTCGTATTAGAGTGACCGCAATAATTTTTTTTTAGTTTAGATGGCATATTAAAAGGCCAGTACTAAAATTCATACGTTTTTAGAATTTAGAATACAATAGGACTAGCATATGAATTTTAAGGTTATCTGCCATAAAACTATTTTTGAAAAATGATTCACGGAAGAAAGTGGTTTATAAAAAAATATGCTATCGTAGTAAAGTTTTATTGAATGCTATAATTTATATCAGTTTGTCTGTGTATTATATTCGTATATAGAACAAATATTTTCAAGAATATGGTTATAGAAACTCTTATATTAAGGATATATGTATTTAACTATGAAGAAATGCGTTGAAAGTTCTTCGTCTTATATTATTCACGGGTGTGAAACTTTGGTGTTAGACATCAAAATTTTCTGTCGATCTGTTTTTAGTAGTACATATAAACAAACAGTAATTAAACACTATAGCAGTTGTGCTCTTTAGCGGTGAAGTTACAAACTTGAAAATATTTTATATCATTTCTTTTGGCCGTATTTGTTAATAGATTGTTTACCCCATAATCGTAGTACGTCTAGTTTCCTATGTACAGCCGCCCCGTGCAGTTAATGAATCACTCTTTATATTATAAGTTATAATAATATTTCTAGTGTTTTCTTTGTTTTGGGGACTGGCTTTGAAGCTGATTCTTTTAAATTTTAATATTGTAGTCAATGATGGCCTCAGCACTGCTGTGGCTTCTGCCTCTCTCTCTCGCACATCCTCATACTGACAAGATACTGAGTGTGCTAACCAGGGTGAGAATCCAGTCTAAATGTCTCTACCTACAAGATCAAGAGATGTACCCTCTCCATTCACCACTTATCGTCGAAATGAAATACTGATATTTGATACGATCGCAAGGTACTTTTATAAAATGTGTTATTTACAAAAGTATTTTAGAAAGTTTATACAGTAGTATTGTAGGAAAACTACATACATACTATACAGGTTGTCTACTGTAAGAGGGCCACTCCCATGTATCTCGCTTAATATACGACGCACGTCAAAAATCTTAATATGTTTTTTTGTTACATTTTTTGAGGCCTTTATGCTCGTAAAAACAAATTTAAAATCCATGGCTAAATTTGTAAAAAGTTAGACGGCCCTCAACTTTCGGCAGTTTTTCATTTTTTTTATGATTACTTATAAAGTTAGCCATGAATCTGAAATTTGTTTTTACAAGCATCAAGGTCTCAAAAAGTGCGACAATAAACATATAAAGATTTTTGACGTGCATCGTGTATTAAGCGAGATACATAGGAGTGGCTCTTTTATAGTAAACAGTCTGTATATTTTCATAAAAATCTGAACGATTTCGTTAGTAGTTATTTAATACAGTTCTGTGTATATTTTAACAAAATAGAAAGTAATTTCAGAAAATTTTAGTAAAGAGTCAATACTCTAAGCACCATTTTTTATAAACGAATGACACAAATTGTAATCAGTAATATTTTCTACAATGTTACTGTAATTTTCTCCCGTGCTGAATTTACGTATCTACAGTGTTATTTCTACACTCTAAAGATAACACGACAGTGTAAAATATATTGTAAACAATAACAGAATAAAAAAAAGTTCATGTTAAAACTACAGAGGGAATAGATTGCGATAATACCTACTGTTTGAAATGATTTGCTGCTAAACTACCATTTCAGTTTTAGCGCTTGATTTGATAATCTATTATTGTCTTAAAAAAAATTAAAATAAATGAAAGTAGGTATATGTATACATTCTGAAAAAATGTTAATAAACTTTCATTGGAATCATTGGAATATACAGTAAGAGCAACTTTACGTGCAACAACAGAGGCAAAATATATTTTATAATTGGGTTTCAATACTACACCGATAGTTTTATATATTTAGCCAGAAAAAGACTCACATAATAATAAGAAAATTTTATACATACCAAAAGTCATACTTCGAACCAATTATTTTCTCATCTGGCCATACTAGTATGCATCCTGTTCTCTGAATTCCTTTATACCTGAAAGTAATAGTGAAAAATAGAGATTCTGATAAAAATGTATCAGTATATCAGTATTTAGATGTAGTAGAAGACAAAACTAAGAGAAAACAAATATGAAAAAATAAATTTTTATTATTACAGGATTACGATGATCCAGAAATTTTTATTCAAAAAATTATATGATAATGTAATTTATTGCTGTATCAAATTTGAAAATTATTGTTTAGAAATAACTATATTCTGTTATATTAAACAATATGAAGTAAAAAGTAAAGAAAAGAATAAATAAATACCGCCCTTAATTAACAAAAGGTAGGAAGTTATTGGTGACACAACGTATTCTCACATGATACGTTACAGCGAATGTTCAATGTTGCCACCTCCTTTGTCAACGGAGAACGAGAAGGTAATGGAACCGGATCATCGCATCCTAACAGCCTATCAGGAAATGTAATATACAGGGTGATTCAGTCATAACGTTATTAATTTTAACTACGTATTCGGAGGGCCTAATAAAGACAGAAAATCGACAAAAAATACTTTTAAAAAATAAGCAAATTACCCCTTAACTCCCGTTAATTCGCTACCTTACTTCACAATACGGAACGGTCCGGTGGACTTAGAGCGTTCGAAAATTGAAGCGAAACAGCAGATTTTTTACCCAGTCGTTTAGAATTTTGCAACTGGTTTCAAGATTAAAGTGAAACGTATCTTAAAACTTTTATAGTAAAGCTATAGACGAATGAGTGAGTATTTTTTTAGCCGTAGTATCATTTTAATTAGGTAGGTATCATAATCATTGATACACAATAAGTCATATAATAAGGTATACGTGCTACAAATTGANTGTTTATTCAATTATTCTTTTTACAGATTCATTCCTCACGGGCGAAAATGTTAGTAAATTCAACAGGGCTCTTATATGCGTATGACATAAAGTGAGAACAAGAAATCAAAGAACAACGTAATCATGATAAAACAAGTTAAATGTGAAACAAAGGAGTTGTTATTGCAATATCTGGGCAGTCACGACAATATATACATATTTTAAAATGTAATAAATGATGAGCAATCTTTAATAATAAATGTAACAATTTTATCTTAGAAAAATATACGCTCCTGAGCATAAAACAATGAAGGCTAAACATATACAGAATTTTTATCATGAAACATCTATAATCATAAGATTACATAGAACAATTAACAGCAAAGTACTTAGAGAATAATTAGCTGCTAACTAATGCCGGTTAAACACTTTTTATTTTTCACTATTTTGTCACACTGCCCGCCGATCGTCTTACTACCCATCTCCACACTGTTCTCACTTCAACTAACTAGGCTTCCTTCCAGAAATCCCCACCTATAAGCGCTTGTTTTTGCGCTTCCTTCTACCAACTGTCCATATTACATTTTCGTTATTATACAACACTCATGTAACAGGTGACGTCGAAGTTGATACGATAAGTATGGTTTTGCACATTCGCCACCCTACTTCACAATACGGAACGGGCCGGTGGACTTAGAGCGTTCGAAAATTGAAGCGAAACAGCTGATTTTTTACCCAGTCGTTTAGAATTTTGCAACTGGTTTCAAGACTAAAGTGAAACGTATCTTAAAACTGTTATAATAAAGCTATACACGTATGAGTGAGTATTTTTTTAGCCGTAGTATCATTTTAATTAGGTAGGTATCATAATCATTGAAACACAATAAGTCATATAATAAGGTATACGTGCTACAAATTGAATAATTAATGGAACATATGTAATACTAAAAACGCATATTCAGTTATAAAACGTAGTAAATACGTTAACAATCTTAAAAATACTAAATTGTATAAACTAACATCGAAAACAATTATTATCCTTATACATTTGTTTTTATTAACAAATAGATAATTATTTGTTAATATTTAAAATGTAAAAAAATATTATTCATTCATATTATGTCTGGCTAAAAGGTTTTATTTATTCGTTGTAGCTAACTACAGATTAACAACGTATTAATGGCTAGGTTAATGACCGAATGTTACGGTAGGCCAAGATTCACTTTTGGTAAAGCTTATAGGTCAGCTGTCAGGAGCGGTCCGAAAAGGAGTTTAAATAATTATTTGAAAATTTTTTTTTAGCGTAAATATACATTTTAAAAATTTTTTAAACGCGTATTGAATCTACTCATTTTCCCTATCTCCTTTTAAAATTAATGACATTATGACTAAATCACCTTGTATACAGATCGGGAGTAACAAAGTGGAGCTCCATCATACATAAACACGTAACGTAACACGTAAACAATACACTTCCTAGCATACACCGAAAAGAACTTCGTCAAATAACCTACATTTAGGTAACAGTTTAACAAAAAGTTGCCCTAAAACATTGCTAAAATATTAATCGACATGCAATGTTGAAAATTTGTACACAGAGCGCGGACATGAAACGGAGAGATTTCTCCTCCTCTCTCAATATATTCTATACGAGTACTACACGATTAGACCAGATTAGATCAGCAACACTCGATTATTACAGTTTTATCTACACTGGATTAATACAAAAGCAAATGAGACTCTTAGATGCGTGAGAGTGATAGTTAAGAAATAACTAATTTTAACGCAAACAATTGTACTTTTCTGTCATTTTTAAACAACTTTTACTAAAATAAATGTTAAGCAATCACCTTCTTTTATCAACACCCATTAAAAATAAATTTCCAGGTTCGTAAACATCCTCCTATTATGTTGTTATGCCAAGATTAATAATTCACAGCTAGTTTTAATATTCAAACTACTTCAGATCAAGTCAAGTTCAAGTCAAGAACCTAATAGTGGTCTTATGTATGTAGAATCGAATAAAATATTTTAGTAGGTATTTAAAAAACAAAGCAGATCTTCAAAAGTACCTACTTATACTTAATTATTAATTAATATTAGTGAAACTTAATACAAAAGCATGATCAAATCAATTCAATTTCAAATTTATTGTTTTATAAAAAAGTGTTATAAAAGCAAAATATATTTACGGTGAATTTACGATAAATTCGGTAAAACATATTAAATGAATATTTATCTGTATTTAAGATGTAGGATTTTAGGGAAAACTAATTTAGAGAATTGAGCTCTTGATACCATTGAAAATATTAACACTTCTCCTTATTTAAATTTTTATTAGTTCATTTACCAGTCATTTATAAGTTCATATTTCATATATTTTGTTAAAGTTATAAATTATAGACCCATGACTTTTCTTGTAATATGGCGTGTGTAATGCACGAATAATAATAATAATATACATATCTAAATGGAAGATAAACATACTTTCATATATCAACAAACCTGTGGTGAAGATCTAATACCGATCTTTGTAAGCAAATATTTATTTAGTAAAAGGAATGTTTATCTGGACTATATGAAGGAAGACACAGTTTAGTTTATATATAATATGACTATTATGTCAAATGGTAAAATTCAAAAAACGTATGTATGTATGTATATACCAGAGCCCTTCTGTGTCAGTAAAGATAGCAAGTGTTTTACATTATATTGTGCTCACGTAAAGGAAAAGCTCTGAAATTCTGTCAAATTTAATTTTGATATATGAACCTTCTGACCTATATAGGTATCTCCATTACATCGTGTAAGAGAAATTTATATTTACGGTTTTAACTTTAACTATAACTTACTTATGTTACTGTTTCTTTGTTGTCTAGTAAAGTGCATCGGAGATCTAAATAATATTTGAGCACTAATAAAACTAAATCACTTAAATATTTTATATTCCAGCATGAAAATTGTATTATTTTTAATTGCATGTAGGTGTTTGTATTTGTAATGCTAATTTAAAATCAAATGGATTAAAGGAGATTTTTGAAAATTTCCAAAATCGCCAAAAATTGAATTTTTTTTCTCGTTATTTTATCATTTTCTAGGTTGAAAAAAATCTGGATTCTGAAAATTTCAAATCGATATTTTAATTTCTAAAGGTCACTCATAATTATTTAACTTTAAATGTAGTGTACCTAAAATGTTTTCGAGCGACCTCTAAAAATTGAATTTAATGAACAAAAGAGACACGAGACACTTAAAAAATTTCTCGAGGCAAAATTTACTACCGCACTGTATCAAATATTTATAATTTTTTAATTTTTTAAAATTTAAGTGTCTCGTGATTTATTTCTATTCTTTTGTTCATCAAATTCAATAAAAAGTTCGTTGATATTTATTTTTAAAGGTCGCTCGAAAACATAGTACACTACTTTGAAAGTTAATTTTGGAAATATTTAAAAATCTTGAGCGACCTCTAAAAAAATTTTTTTTGAGCTGATTTTTTTAGGGGTCTCTTAAAACATGATAAACTAACATATTTTCACAAGATACACGAAAAAGAATATTCGTTTTTTTTTGGGCGACCGTACTACTTATACCAAATAAATAAGTTTTTAGACAAATATGTTTAATGTAACGAAATTTAAAAAAAAATTATTTATTTGTAGGTAATAGAAGAATGAAGTGAATTATTATCCCAATCAAACATTGTCTCCGTGTATTCTTGTTTTATAAACTCTTTTTTATTTTTACTAGTGAAATAATTTGTTTTTCCATGATTAATAAATATCACACAATAATTAAGTGGTTTATAATTTAGAGCTAACATGTTGTAATCAATTTTACTCCCAAACGACGCTACCCTTCAAAATGTTACAAGCATATTATACTGTAAAATTGTATAAAATATAAATAGTGGAAATATCCAGATACAAAAAAGTTAGATTAAAATTTTGCTAAAATCTCATTTGAGACGGCACTGATTAAAATTAAAAAAATATATTTTCGACCATCATATTCAATCCGGGCAGTAATATCTACTTTCGTATTTCACTCTTTTATTTTAAACACTTTTGTAGGTATCTGGAACAAACAACTTTCAGGTACTCACATGAAGAACCCTAGACTAAGAGACGTAACTACATTCTACGTACATCTATTCTACTAATATTTTCTCACATTTTCAGCATACAGAATATGCTAGTAAATTATTATATGTTACTTTACAAATATTAAATATTTGGTAGAAAAGGGTTTTGTAAGTAGGTACATGCAGCAGTTTTTGTTTTCATATCCCTTTTTTATATGGTACCTCAGGGAATTATTAGTGATTAATATTGTATATGTCGAAGGCTAATTGCAAATTCAGTCTTTTATAAAATGCCTGGGCGTTTTTAAAATGACTAGGCAAATTGTAAAATGATGTGTAAATACATTTTTTTTTATAATTTAGGCGCTTTATAAAACGTCGAAAGTCTTATTGTAAACGCATCTTAATTTTCATTTTCTTAAGAATATAAATGACTTTCTCCAGTCGTTTTGTAAATTACTGAAAATCAATTAGGTATTTCATGAAAAATAAAAAAAATTCCAGGTTGCAAATTAGAAATTTAAAAAAAAATGATAGATTTCAATGTATTATTATGAAATCTACCATGAAAAAAATCAGTGCGATTGTGGAACATCCTCGGGATCGTCCAGACTAATAATTAGTTAATTTGTTTATAAGGCCTTAACTTGTAAACTTTCAACTTACCGATTGCAGACTTCGTGTGAGTTATTAGACAGTGATCAGGAATGAGAGGATGCGATGCGAAAACTTTCTGGTAATAATAACGCAGTTTATAACTGTTTAATTCAAAAGTCATAAATAAACTTCTTCTGTTTATAACTTTTAATCTAATGGCTAGTTTTGTAGGTCTTTTGAAGACGAAAAATGAACGTGGAAATGAACGGAAAAAGTTATAAGCGAAAAACGTGAATTTACGTAAAAATTATACAATTAACCACCCTTTAAACAATCTTCTCCCCCATTTTTATGACTGAGGAAACTAATATGTTATTGTACATAATACTTAGCATCTATAGTGATAAATTCAGTTTGCCGAATCAAAAAGTCGCGCCAACTCTATATGTTCACTTTATTCTAGGCACAATGTAAAAATAATGGCTTTTGCGTTCTTTTTACAATGAGACTTATAGCTGTTCGGCGTTTTGTAAAACGCCTAAAATTTTTCAGTTAAATTGTAAAAATTTTACCGTCATTTATAGAATGCCTAGGCTGAAAAGACTGAATTTGCAATTAGTTTGTGACATATATACTAACTATAAAATAATATTTGTTTCTATTAGATATATTTTTATTTTACTTTTATATTTACATTGGCTTTGATTTGTTCAGTTTTTTAAATTGTTTTGGCAGACAAAATTTTATATGAATACGTTAAATAATCTTACCTTTATGATGCCACAGGGGTTACGTAAAATCTCAAAATTTGCTTTTTAGCTGTAAGTCCAAAACTAGAAAATGTATCTAAAATCTGTTTTGACCTGAAGATTTGTCTCAAAAAAATGGCCAACTTCCGTACAAATCACAAACTTTACCAAAATATCAGAAAAAATATGCACCGTACTTAATTCAATGTTATTATAAATANGAAGACGAAAAATGAACGTGGAAATGAACGGAAAAAGTTATAAGCGAAAAACGTGAATTTACGTAAAAATTATACAATTAACCACCCTTTAAACAATCTTCTCCCCCATTTTTATGACTGAGGAAACTAATATGTTATTGTACATAATACTTAGCATCTATAGTGATAAATTCAGTTTGCCGAATCAAAAAGTCGCGCCAACTCTATATTTCCTGGCCTATATGATCACTTTATTCTAGGCACAATGTAAAAATAATGGCTTTTGCGTTCTTTTTACAATGAGACTTATAGCTGTTCGGCGTTTTGTAAAACGCCTAAAATTTTTCAGTTAAATTGTAAAAATTTTACCGTCATTTATAGAATGCCTAGGCTGAAAAGACTGAATTTGCAATTAGTTTGTGACATATATACTAACTATAAAATAATATTTGTTTCTATTAGATATATTTTTATTTTACTTTTATATTTACATTGGCTTTGATTTGTTCAGTTTTTTAAATTGTTTTGGCAGACAAAATTTTATATGAATACGTTAAATAATCTTACCTTTATGATGCCACAGGGGTTACGTAAAATCTCAAAATTTGCTTTTTAGCTGTAAGTCCAAAACTAGAAAATGTATCTAAAATCTGTTTTGACCTGAAGATTTGTCTCAAAAAAATGGCCAACTTCCGTACAAATCACAAACTTTACCAAAATATCAGAAAAAATATGCACCGTACTTAATTCAATGTTATTATAAATATAGTACCTAACTGATAACATTTTAAAAATTATAAAAATTAAAAATAAGGCTTTAGTTTTGAAATATGTTATAACTATTACCAAATGGTAGACATAAAGTCATAAATAAAGTTACACACTGTCGAAAGAGAGATTTTCTGATAACGAAGTATGGTGGTTTTGGAATAAACAATACCCTTCGTATTTATTCCATTTTGGTTCTGAGCTATTGCGAACATTAATCGAGATACAATCAAATAGCTGGCGTACAGTATGAATATAAATGTGGTGTTCAACGACCGTTGTTGATATTAGCTGTAATTTTGTACGTGATATGTTGAATTCACTTCCATTGTAGATCAATTAATTGTTATCAATATTTATGATAATTAATTGCCGAAGATTTAAATAATAATAGTAGATATACACATATACCATCAATACCTATATAAAATTAGGGGGCGATATTTTTTACAAATTTCATAAAAAAATCAACATAAAATAAACGCAGATATACAGAGTGTTTCCTAAGTACGGTCCGTAACTTCAGAACACAATTTCTTTTGGTATTTAAATAACGAAATTCCCTAGAAACATGTGGCTGGAAACGCTTAGATCCGAGAGACAGTGGTGAAAATTTAAAAAATATATTAATATTTGAAATAAATTAGGTTCTTAAAATTTGGCAGTTATTGTACGTTGTTAGTTAGGCGTGAGTCAGTCGACGTTTTTGTCATAAAATGTAGAACACCAACGGATTTTTTAAAATTTTTATTATTTTCGGCCTTGCCTAACATTTTGCAGGAAAATAGATGTCTTGAATTTTTTTGCCATCATTATTATTCTATTTTCAAAAAAGTGAAATTGTCAAATTTTGGGGGATACTTCATATTAGAACGAAGGTAACGATACTTATTTCACTGCAATTTTTCATGTCAAAATCAGTTTTGTTATAAAAGCAAAAAATACAATCAGTAAAGATGAAGTCGAAGTTTGAAGTCTAATAATCTAATAACCATTACTCAAAGTTAAAATATAATACAAAGATTTTTGCCGTGGGATAAATATGTACCTATTATCCTTTGGAGATTTACTCATGCTTATTCTTGATGAACTAATGCAGTATAATAAATGAGAACGTATTAATACTAAAAACAAGCAGCCATACCATATTTTGTTAAAGTCGAGTGAAACAAAATAAACAAGGCTATTTCATTTCGACTTGAAAATCCATATTTTGTAAACATATATAAGTTTCTATTTAATTCAAAATGAACTGCAACACAAATTATTATTATTTTAGTTGCTGTTGTATCATTATCTTCAAAAAAGACTACTGCCTCATAGAAGATGATATACGCTGTAAAAACACTCAATTTTACTCAATAATGTATCAATTTCTGTCCACACTCAATAGAGTGAAATATTCACTCTATTAGTATCAGTGCAGCTAAAATTTTATGAGTGAAACTATTGCAACAGAAGTGAGTGACTTTTTACTAAAATCCGAGTTTCTGCTAACTCTCAAGTGAGTGACTTTTGACTCTATTTTGAGTATGTAAAACCAATTATGAGTTGACTTTTTCTCTAAATTTAACTATTATTGAGTCATTTTTTACTCAGACTTGGTTTATATTCTCTTTAAATTTTAATTTAAATATCTTTGTATTAAAGTCATAAACTACTAAGCTGCCACAGTGGTTTCTACACACAGACCATACTTTAGGTCTCATTAATATAACTGGTTAACTGATCGGACGAATAGATTGTCATAACCTATATTGTACGTTACATATACGTAAGGTAGGTAACAATTTAACTATACGTTTATTTAATCAAATATTAATCGAGACTCAATATATTATTGTTTTTAATTATTGTAATCAAACCACTGCATTTAAACATAATTTTCACCATAATAACCGTATTGACGGACACTTGTCCAGCACTACACATGGAGACGATGGGAATAGACAAAGACAACGCACGACAACCATAGAATGGGGTGGCGTCGCTCAATAATGAGGACATTTACTCCGATTTAGCTACAAGTGCACCAAATACGAGTTTATCTGAAGAATTTATTTAACGAATACCTATATGACTCAAATCACTCGAAAGTACTCAGTTTTAATTCAAATACTATTACAAATGAGTAACATTATCAAAATGCTCAATACTGAGTGAAAATGTACTCAATAATTTCACTCAATGAATTCACTGCGTATCTTTGTTGCTTTTACTCACTGAGCGCTTGCGCGAGTGTGGCAAATTTACTCTCATTTGTGTGATATGACATTTTGTTAAATAGGCGCGGTTTTTTACGAAAAACAAAGTTGAAGAGATATTTATTTTAAAAATGAAACATCAATTAAATTTTCCATTTAAATTTAGTGAACGTAAGAATATTAAACTTCGTTAAAAATGTCGATTTAAAATCTAACACGAAATAACTTATTTTACCAATTTCTTGCGACAAGAAGGTACATTTTTTCATAGAAACACTGTATATGAATGTATTTGAGATATTTAACGACAATTTTTCTATATTTCGTTCAGAACACAATAAGCATTTTAAACAGCAAAAAAAAAAGTGATTGACATAAGTAATCATATACTACAAGCTGAGACAAAAGCTGCAGACACCCCACGTCCTATTTTCGTAAATTTTTTTTATTTCACTGATTTTAATATTTCCTCAGTTTTATTCCCGTTTCAAACCAGCGGTGTAAAAAATCGCACCCACGCCCCCAGAACAATTCGCTTTGCCAGCTCTCTCCAATCCGCGTAAGAAAATTATCCCACATGTGTACCGACGCTGTTTCTCATGGAATTTCCTCGATTTTCCAGAAGAATCCAGCGCAACACGCAAATATACGTTTAGCCCGGCAAACATCAAATTATTTCGCAATATATCGGAAAAGAAACGGCGCAAATAAGCTGCCAGCAAATTCCATGCAAAGCTAACCGAAGCGAAGTGTGAATTTCCATGCTGAAGAGAATGGCAAACCGGGTAATAGTAATAAAAAATCATACAAGGATTGTTGGAGGAAATATTCGTCCAAAGAAAGCGCTGTGAAAAATTGGATGGCGTTTCTCGAGAGGATGATGATGCTCCACATCGAATTCTGGCAGATATACAGGGTGTTTCAGGATTAAGTCGACAAACTTTAAGGAGATATTCCTCATAAAAAAATAAGAAAAAAATAAAGTATAATTTTTTTTCAGAGACGCTTAATTTTCGACATATAGGGCGTTNTATTTTGAATGAAGCCAAAACGGAATTGCTAGTATTCGGAAAAAATAGGGAACTAGTAACCCTGCATCCTGACTTTCGAATTTCTGTTAATGGTGAAGTAATTAAGCCCAAAGAAGAATGCAAAAACCTTGGAGTATATTTGGATGTTAATTTAAGATTTCAAATGCATGTAATTTATACTATTTTATATATACTTTGTACTATTTAGTACAAAAATCGTACGGGAAATTAAAACTGCTTAATATTACTAAAGTTATGTGATTCGCTAATTTTATCTCTACTACATTACTGTGATAGTGTTTTTTGGCCTTGTCTATTAGAATCAGATAAATATACCCTGCAGAAAATACAGAACAGTTGCATCAGATATTGCTTTGGCTTAACAAAATTTGATCACATAACTCATAAGTTTTTGGAATCCAGATGGTTATATTTAAAAGAAAGGTATTAGCTACATTTGTCTTGCATAGTTTATAAAACTGAAACATTTAACTCTCCTGTTTATCTGTGCAATAAACTAGTAAAAGGCAGTGAAGTACACAACCGTTCCACCCGATACCGACACCTGTACTTGGTTCCAGAACACAAATCTGCTCAATTTCAAGGTTCTTTTTCGTATAACGCTGCGAAGATTTTTAACAAAATCCCTAACAATATAAAAGGAGCACCAAGTATTTTGTCGTTCCGTAGGCAGATGAAGCAGCTCCTCGTATCACGAAGAAATTTATAGGCGTGCACATATTATATAATAATAATCTGTTTTTAATTAATTACTTCTGTCCCTCTGTCCAGTTTTTTAAAATTTTCTTTCTTTTTTATGGTTTATCATACTATTTTTGTCTGCGTTTATCATCTTATTATAATCTATAGGCACACAAAGAGTCAATAAAAAATTATAATATATATTTGATGAAATATTATTTTTATATTTCTAATNTTTCACTGCAATTTTTCATGTCAAAATCAGTTTTGTTATAAAAGCAAAAAATACAATCAGTAAAGATGAAGTCGAAGTTTGAAGTCTAATAATCTAATAACCATTACTCAAAGTTAAAATATAATACAAAGATTTTTGCCGTGGGATAAATATGTACCTATTATCCTTTGGAGATTTACTCATGCTTATTCTTGATGAACTAATGCAGTATAATAAATGAGAACGTATTAATACTAAAAACAAGCAGCCATACCATATTTTGTTAAAGTCGAGTGAAACAAAATAAGTAAAGCTATTTCATCTCGACTTGAAAATCCATTTTTTGTATACACATAAAAGTTTCTATTTAATTTAAAATGAACTGGTAACACAAATTATTATTATTTTAGTTGCTGCTGTATCATTCACTTAAAAAAGGACTACTGCCTCATAGACTACTGCATATACGCTGTAAATACACTCAATTTCTCTCAATTTTACTCAATAATGTATCAATTTCTGTCCACACCCAATAGAGTGAAATATTCACTCGATTAGTATCAGTGCAGCTAAAATTTTATGAGTGAAACAGAAGTGAGTGACTTTTTACTCAAATCCGAGTTTCTGCTAACTCTCAAGTGAGTGACTTTTGACTCTATTTTGAGTATGTAAAACCAATTATGAGTTGACTTTTTCTCTAAATTTAACTATTATTGAGTCATTTTTTACTCAGACTTGGTTTATATTATCTTTAAATTTTAATTAAAATATCATTGGATTAAAGTCATAAACTACTAAGCTGCCACAGTGGTTTCTACACACAGACCATACTTTAGGTCTCATTAATATAACTGGTTAACTGATCGGACGAATAGATTGTCATAACCTATATTGTACGTTACATATACGTAAGGTAGGTAACAATTTAACTATACGTTTATTTAATCAAATATTAATCGAGACTCAATATATTATTGTTTTTAATTATTGTAATCAAACTACTGCATTTAAACACAATGGTCACCAAAATAACCGGATTAACTGACACTTGTTGACCACTACATGCCATACACCACGCCATGAGATGCCTTATGGGAACGATGGGAACAAACAAAGACAACGCACGACAACCATAGAATAGGGTGGAGTCAATGAGGATATTTACTCCGATTTAGGTACAAGTGTACGAGTTTATCTGAAGAATTTATTTAACGGGTACCTTTATTTTGAATGAAAATACTAAGTTTTATTTCAAATATTGTTACAAATGAGTAAAATTATCAAAATGCTCAAAACTGACAAAACTGAGTACACATGTATCTAAATCATTTCACTCAGTAGATTCACACCGTATCGGTTTTTTTACAGTGTAAAGTCAAATATTGTGAAGTTATTTTAATCTTCTAAAAATGTTTAGGTATCAATAATGTCCCGGTGCCGTTGGTATTAAATTAACTGATAAGAAAGTTCACGAAAATTTAGTATAGCTAGTAGTAGACATCCGGTATGTTCAGAATCGAATTTTCTAGAAAAGTGATCCTCACTCACCTGTTAGTAATGGTTGTTGAATACAGCAGACAAGGGATGGCAAATATCATACTAGCTGTCCATATCAAAGTGATCGTGATGAGAGACGACGTCTTCGACATTCTTGGATGTAGTGGATACACGATAGCCAAGTATCTAAAAAAATAAATGTATATTATTTCTGTTATAAGGGTTGTCTTCCTTCAAAATGTGTTTTACACAGGAAAGCTATTTATGAAAGCGAAAGTGACTGGTCATATAAACACATCACGTATCCTGGAAAGGAAGGATCTTATATTTTATATTCATAAGAATTTTTTATTGTTTTTTGCGCACGTGATTCGGATCAAAGCTAGTGTCTGACAATTTAGAAACACTGTTCTTAAATTTAGGTTATGCTGATTTATAGATGTAATGATGAACATTGTACAGAGTGGAATAATTTCGAAATGTGTGAAGAATTTCTTGTATTTCCCCAGAAGATAGATAAAAAGTGCCTCTCACACGATTTTAAACAAATAATATCTTCATCTTTTTAGATGCAAACCAAAATTTCTTTATAAAAAGTTATTGCTGTATACAAAGTGCACTGTAAAAAGAATTCACTCAATTTTACTCAACAATGTATAAATTTCTGTCCACACCGGATTGAGTGGAATATTCACTCTATTAGTATGAGTACAAATAAAATTTTATGAGTGAAGCCATTGCAATAGAAGTGAGTGAATTTTTACTCAAATCCGAGTGTCTGCTAACTATCAAGTGGCTGACATTTGATACTCTCCATGAATAAACAATAAATTTAGAATGTCAGCATCTGAACGTTAACGTTTTCTATTTTTTAATAATAAATAATACTCAAATAAACATTCACTGTATGTGTTAATTTGACAACAATAAACTGGTGACAGATTAGGTGCTTGTTTTCCCAGTTCCACTAAAAATTTCACAGCCATCCTCGCAAGAAATTATGCTATATCCGTTGACTGCACGAAAAACAGTAAAAACCTTAAAAACCAGAAGAGAACATTTCAAAAAAATAAGTTAAGATTGTTTACAGTTATTATAGTAAAATACACATCTTGCAGCAGTGCTTTTTTAATTTTTTTTTTTGAAAAAAATTAAATATTTAAAAAACGGTTAACTTTAAGAATAGGAAACCTTTTCGAAAGTTCACCTAAAAATTGACGTAAAATCCAAAATTGCAATAATATACGGGGTTCCATTTAAAATAATGAAGACGACGCCAACTTCCGGTATAACCGGAAGCGTTAGATGGACGCCATTATTTTAGTTGAGAAGGGCATGCCCGAAAACACTATGACTCAAATCAAAATTAAAATCGAAATAGTCTCTGAAATATGTCTAATGTCTCGCCACCGTCGGACACCCTGTATTCTATGAGTATGTAAAACCAATTAAATGTTGACATTTTCTGTAAATTTAACCGTTATTGAGTAATTTTTTACTCAGACTTGGTTTATATTCTCTTTATTTAAATTTTAATTTAAATATAATTGTATTAAAGTCATAAACTACT
The DNA here is from genome assembly GCF_000390285.2 of Anoplophora glabripennis. NCBI lineage: Eukaryota > Metazoa > Arthropoda > Insecta > Coleoptera > Cerambycidae > Anoplophora > Anoplophora glabripennis. The sequence continues at coordinate 17,340 of NW_019416680.1, read as the reverse complement.
AAGTTGCCACAGTGGTTTCTACACAGATCTGTTTTATAGACAATATTTTAAGTCTCGATTAAAAGAATTGATTAACTGATCGGAAGAATAGATTACCATAACCTATATTGTATGTATACGTAAGTAGGTATAGGTAATAATTTAACTATCCGTTTATTTAATTAAATATTAGTCGAGACTCAATATATTATTGTTTTTAATTATTGTAACCAAACTCCATTTAAACACAATTTTGTCACCAAACTAACCGGATACACGGATACTTGTCCACCAGCACTACACGCTATACACCACGCCACGAGATAACCTAATGGGGACGATGGGACAAAGGCAACGCACGACAACTACAGAATGCGGTGGGGGTCACTCAATAATGAGAACATTTCCTCTGATTTAGGTACAAGTGTACCAAATACGAGTTTATCTGGAGACTTTATTTAACGGCTAAAATTAATATTTTAACAAATGAGTAAAATTCTCAAAATGCTCAATATTGAGTAAAAATGTACTTAATTATTTCACTCAATGGATTTACTCCGTACCTTTATTGCCTTCACTCACAACGATTTTTTTACAGTGTGGGGTACCAGGTCGTAGATGTTATTTTTTTAGAAACATTAAAAATTCAATTTTTATTGTAAATAATATGAAATGGTTGCAGTAGACTACAATATTCGGGCATGATTACAAGGCTTAAAACAATTATTTTTATAGACCAATGGTCGTATTAGTGATTTTTTCTTATATTCTATAAATATGTTAATCGGGTAGTTTCGAAAATAAAAGGAAAGGTGAGATTCGTTTCTCTTAGTTTGAATTTAGAAAAAAAAACGTAATAAAATATGCACTACAAGAAACTACATGGACCTTGAAAGAAAATTAACCTAACCATCAGGTGAAGAAACTATTTATATCTGTTATTTTAAAATAGAAAGGTATGATTTCTTCAAAATATCTAATTTCCGAAGCAGTGATTGTGAAGGAGCAAATCTGTAGAAATAAATTAGAAGAAAATATACATTAAACAATAATTTGAACATTTTCAAACTTCTTTGGAGTTTTATTGAATTAGTACATTTTTGTGTTATTTACCACTTTTCTTTCTATGACTGTTGAATTCAATGGCAAATTTTTTCAAGTATCTGATGACAAATCGTAAGAGATTAAATTTATTTATGTATTTGACACTGAAAAATTCTAAAAGCTTTTGTATAATTTGTTAATGATAGGTATCTATTTTCCCATTGTTACAGACTTGTTATTTTTAGGCACCATATAAACTAATGATTTTTTAGAAAATAACTAGGTGTATTCGGAAAAATAATGATTTTAAACAAAGACAATTGTCCCATTTTTGATAGTTACACCCAAGACTAACATATTTTCATCTAATACCTTCATAGTATCGTTTTATTCAAATTTGAGCTCTGAAAATTAGTAATTTGTTCCAATTTAAAACTGAATACAATTAGGTTATATTTTAAAGTGGTCCTAATTTAATGCGTGTGTCCAATTTTCAATAAATAATTTTCAAGAAGTGTAGAACTTCATGCTCTTGAAAATATATTAAAAAATTTATAAAAATTCTACCCCTTGTGTTTATAAAATAATTGTTACTTGGATTCGACATATTCTTCTTTCACTAAAACCTTTACAGCTTCTTTAAAATAGACTCAATTCACTCCTAGTGTAGAAAATCATGACTGGAAGGAGTAAGAGTGAACGATTTTCATTTTAATACAAATAATGAGTGTTGCATGAGTGGCAAATTGTAATTTACTATATTTTACGGATTTATGGAGTTAGTACTTCCTATAATATCACGTTTCTTCGGCGAATAATTTAAATGTACTTATAAACATGAACACAGTAACACAATATGGCGTGATGGGGTTTGAGATGCAATAAAACAGCGATATATATCATCGTCTTTTTAGTTGATGCAGTTCATTCAAGAAATGTTTTCTGTTGCATGTCTCAAAACACCTTAAACGTGCCGATGTTTTGATCATCGCCGTATATCATAGGCATGGACCGTTATGCCGTCTTATCAGTTCATGCAATCTATACTTATTTAAGCACTATTAGTGAAGAAAAATTATAGACACTATGTATGTAGACACAATGTTGATTAAAATTTCAAGCAGATTGTGGCTTATACGAAAATTTTATAAGAAGTTTAAGATCTTTATCAAATTAATTGATATTAAAATTGGAAATATATTTTAGCCTGCATTTTGCTTGTGGTTTGGATTAAGTTAACGACTTTTTAATTGAAGGTTTTGTTTCAGGACTTCATCAAAGTTGTTAATATTAGATAAGAGATTAATGCTTGGCAACTGATATTTTATGCAATGTGAAGCTGTTAACTTTTATTCGTCTGGCGGTTTTAAAACATCCTTGTAATACCTGGTTAATTTATGCTATTATTTCAGAAAACTCTTTCTTAAATTAAAAATTAAATAGGTAATCCAATAACATAGTAATTGTTGATTTAATATAAACTTATTGCTAAAAGATACGTTCGTTAGAGAGATAAATTGAAGAAAGCATATAAAGTATATAAAATACCTGTATACAATGACTTTTAATAAAATTTAAATTATGAAACAACAATACATACCGCAGTTCCCAAGTGTGTATGCGTTGTGACTATCGGGCGCCGTTTTGCACACTATAGCTTTTCTAGTGGGGGGTTACGAAAATTATCCAAAAAGGGTTTAACAGTAAAAAAATCGATTTTCATGGCAATGGTTGATTTAATATATTTTGAAAAAACATATGTTAGTGAGATAAATTAAAGTAGGCGTATAAAGTAGGTACATAAAATATTTGTATACAATAAAGTAATAAAACAGACAAATGTGTGGAAAGAGCAACAAAAGTCAAACTACACTCTATTATTGTTGAAGTTCTATAATATATAAGGTATGTAGAAGATCAGTCACTTAATATTCTGATTCTGATAACTGAGAAAGATTTAGGAAATTTTCTTGCGACTTCAAAGTAATATACAGTATTGCACGGTTAGAGTGGAAAAGAGAGAAAATATTCTTATTTTTTCTTTCTACGAGGAAAAGGCATCTTTGATTAACTTTTTTGCTAGTCAAAAAATGGGGTTGGGATAGAGAAATATGTTATTAAGGAAAGTTCCTTAGAATTGAAATTTATATTATAATTTCAATTTGTGTATGAATCGGCCTAATTTGATGGAAATGGACAGTAACTTTACAGGAAATTAGAAGTTTCCAAGAACTTATTTATCGAATTGAAAAGTGCGTGAACTATGGTGGAGGTGTGTTTGAATAATTCTAAACTTATAATAACCATTTTCTTAATTAAGTGTGGTTCTCCTTAAGTGTGTGAATTGCTAAGTACAAACTAAGAAACAAATATTATTTATTAATAAGTTGGGAAACATTTTCGTTGTACATACATTAAAATAACGTCATTAAATAAAAATTACTAAATAAAGTTCTTCATAGCTATTATATTTGAATGATGAGCAAAAAGTAGTTTATTCTTGAACGATTTTTATATTTATCGATTTTCTGATCTCTCTATACATGCAAAATGAAAGTTCTCCATGCCGCATTTTAAAGACAAGCAAAAATTTTAATCAAGAATGCCTTTTTCTCGTAAAATGAAAAATCAAAATATTTTCCCTCTTTTCCACTCTAACTGTATAAAAAACAATTGACTTTCGCATTTGGAATAAGATACAAACATGTTTTTTTTGGAATCCTTTATATTTTCTGCTTACATTGATTACACATGACATATATTTGCTTTGACAGTTTGTACAATATTTTGGTTTATTTACCAACCCTTCACTGTATATAAAGTCAAGATTGCCATGGAATAAGTGCATATTTATGTTTTATTAAATTTACTAAACAGGTCCCTAAATATTTTATTAAGAAAACAGCGCTATATTTCAGGTGGTTTATAATAATCCCATTGTGTTACAGACTATTTTCTTAATACATTGTTCTTATGAAATTTATGATCCGCTAGAAGTCCTAATTTAATTTCCATGCAGTTCTTTTTATGTGGGATTCTGGGAAATAAACTAAACAAAGAAAGATTTATATGACCTAAGGGAGAATATATCGAATGAAGTTAGTGTGGTCAATGAGGTGGATAATAGGGCATTACAAAAAAGCTTCGTTGGAATATACGAGTATGCGTCCTTTATCTAGAACTGGATGATAAGATTATAAAATACCTTTTATAGTAAGATATTCCTTCATACTAGAGAATATAAGGATTTTTTTTTTGAAAATTTAACGATGGAAAATATATCCACGCTGTGGTTCCATGGCAATCTTGTCTATGTGCGAAACCAGTAAATAAACCAAAATACTGTGCAAACTATCAGAGCAAAAATATGATCTGTATCAGATCAGAAAAAGCAGAAGAATAAAAAAACAAATATATAGGATATTCCTTTAAAAAAAACAAATGTTTGGTTTATATTTTCCAAATGCAACAGTCAATTGTTTATATATATATTGAAATGAACACACTGTATCTCAAGAAACGACACCGAGTAATAGCAGAGAGAATTTCATGAAATTATAATGTAGACTCTAAGAAAGACATAAATTACTTTTAAAGAAAAATAAAAATCTCCTTTCATAGTTATTTCATATAAAAACTAAAACATTATCAGTCAAAATTTAACTAATACATTGTAAACGAGAAGCATGTCAAGAAAATAAAGTTTAGGTTCGAAGTAGAAGCATGAAAGTAAAAGAAAAATGCCACAAGAAGGGCCAATTTAACAATTTTACGAATAACTAAACGTTAAATAATCTAGTACAAAAGAAAATTCAAATATTATAGTATCAGAAAACACATAGGCTAGAAGTTTGTTATAAAAATTTGTCATGCAGAATGTCATATAAAAA